>NW_009697686.1:2817-23238 GCF_000703405.1 Apaloderma vittatum | reverse complement strand
CGGCAACGCTGGGATTGGGGACGAGGAAGGGGGCTTGACTAGCAGTCGAAAGCTGCCACATTGCCTCAGCATTAACAGAGTCTTTAATAAACGCTTAAGAGGCAGCCCCGCAAATTAGTTATGACAGTTTGTGCAGAGAATCAGGTCTCCCCCACGCTCCTTCCGCCCTTCTCCTTTAAAGGGCCCATAGCCTGGACAACTTTGACATAATTTTGCAATAATTATCACTTGAAGAATTTCCACGCTGGAGTGGACGTCAGAACCCATCATGTCAGCTTGGCAATAAACGCTGACCAGCAAGCCCAGCACTTCCCTCCCCCCACACTTTTTCTTTGCTTTTTCCATTTATGCACCGGTGCTAGTGATTTAACTTACTTATTTGCCATTGTAACCTCATTTTAGACCTACATTTTTCATTTAATTTTTTTGCATTTAATTTCGGTGTCTTTCTTAAGCAGGGAATGGACAACCAGCAGCTCCCGGACGGTTCAATCCAGTGCAGGTGAAGCAGGAAGCTGTGGAGGCCATGGGATCGTCATCTGCCACCAGCCAGGACTCCTTGCAGGAGCACAGCCTGGACCTGAGCGTCAAGGATCACAGGTGAGAGAATTGCACAGGCAGGCACACTTAGTTCTGTCCAGCATGAAGCGCTGAGAAGTTTCTGTACCTGTAATATGAGAGGACAGAACATGTTGATGAAGGGCAGTTTCACAGTGGCCCAGTTGGATGCCCCCAGACTGGAGGCGGACAGGCTCTCGCTACTCCTCCTCAAGTGCGTGTCCTCCGGATGGTTTTTTCGGGCTCACAAGCACCTACTGACCCTTTGCCAAGAGCCTTAACCTCTTGCGCTCCCCCCTGCAAAATAGGCAAAGCTCCTTCTTTCACTTGGATACCCCTGTGGTTGTCATTAAAGCTGATTAAAGGCTGCTCTGGTGCCACGCTTGAGCACGCTTTGAGCAGGAGCATTTGCACTGAGGGAACGGGGCATTTGCATCAGGTCTAAGAGAGGCACCTTCCAGAGAAACTGGACCCACGAAACGACTGGATGTCAGGCAGCTGCTGGTCTGGGTCTGGCACGTGCTCATCTGTAGTCACAGTGTTGAAGCTGCACCTGCCTCAGAGCGTGTGTCCCACTTGTCCGGAGTCTCTGCTGAGAACAGGAGCATTTGGGGATTGTCCTGTGTGGAAAAACCACAGAGGAACTGATCCTGGAGGCAAGCGAGCCCGCTCCACTTTGACCTTTGTGTATGTTCCTTTCTGCACTGTATTTAAATGTGGGACCCCAGCACTCGTATTTTACTACAGCTGCTGCCGATGCGTGTGAAGGACAGAATCGTAGAATCATTAAGGTTGGAAAAGACCTCTGAGATCATCAAGTGCAAGGCTGCCTTCCAGCGTGCTCAGCTGTGCCCGCGGGGGTTGCTGCCTCTGCTGCCGAGCGGGGGCTGCGTGTTTGCAAAATCCCCCGGGTTTTGTGGTGTGTTGCTGAAAGTTCTAACGGGACGAAGGAGTAAAAAGACGGGGTGGTTGTGAGTCAGATGATAAAAAAAGCATGGTGGTGTGGGCACTGGAGGAAGAGGTGTGGAGTGTTTAATAGCTGAAAGAACTAAATTCTGCAGACTTGGGACCCTCTCTCTCTCCATCTTGGCTCTCACAAGTAAATGAGTTTGGCCTGCCCAAGGGAGGGTGGGCATCATTCTCCTCCTCCGGATGCGGCAGGTGAGGAGTGAGGCAGCTTGAAGGGAGAAGGATTAATCTCAGTGCTCGCAGTCCCTGTGCACATCTTAACTAAACCCTGTTGGTTTGTGTGTTCCAGTAATGAATCAAATGGCCACACAGTCTCAGCAAATTCATCTCTTTTATCCTCGCTTATGAATAAGGTAAGAGCCATCCATCAAACGCCTTTCATTCCCCCCACCAAGAGAAATTAAAGCTGCGATGGCAGGGAGGGGGGGCAGAGATGCGTTTGTTTTTTAATGTTTTGCCTCTAATAAGATGAGTTTGTACCATTTAAATTTTGAGACCATTTTTCATCGGGTATAATTTCAGAGCCACTGCTTACGAATTAATTTAATGAACTGGCTGAAGAAATATATTGCAGCCTCTGACACCTTTTTTTTTTCATCATTTCTAGACAGAGGAGGGCTCCAAAAGATATTTTTTTTTCATTTTTATTTCCAGAACCTTGCAACTTCTCTCTCGCTCTCTTTTTATAGTTGCTCATTTTGTTTATTTGCTTAAAAACGTTTTCTTTCATTGGGGGAGGAGAATCATTTGTTTTTATGAAAGAGAAGAAAAAAATTAGACGTTTTGAGGCAAAATCATCAATTTCTGTCTTTCTGGTGTGAGTAATGGTGTCCAACAGAGCCCCCTTTACCATGGTCTAGAATATTTATTTTAGATAATGCACGGTTTCTTTTTCCTTACTTTTTCCTTAAATTATACATCATCTCCAATATATATTTCCCTTTCACATGATAAATTCTACTGTACCAAGATTAATTTTGCTGTTGTATACAACTGCAGCAGAGATCAGGGCAGCCTTTGAGCCACGCTTTAGTATTCTGCTGTGGGAGAGGTTTTACAGGCATTACTATTGCCCTTGGCTCTGGGCGTTACGGGCATCAAGGCCATATAACCCCCGAGAGAGGGCAAAGTGACTTTGCCTTGTAATCTCTCGCCTCCTTTCTCTCTTATTTCATCGCTTGTTTTTCTCTGTGTTGTTTAATTTCTGCGATTATCCTTATGCCACTCTTCTCCTCCACTGGCTCTCCTTGACACTGGGTTTTTGATGTTTCCTTTTAAACTTAATTTCTTACTCGTTCCTGGGTATTGTGCCTTCAGCGATTTCCAAACATGCAAAGTGTTTCTCTAGTGAGTAAATCAATTTAGTAAGTCTACTGTCAGGGGTCTTGAGTCGTTCTGAAGGCTCCAGCTCAGGGAAATTCTGGTTCAGTAGAAACTTCACTTGAAAAGCTCCAGGAGAATGTGAGATTTAAGCATATGCTTAGAAATAAGCATTTGTTTGTGTGCAGCCCTGCATAAGAACCTTTAGGTTGTCCAAAATTAAGTGTAACACAGGTTCTTCAGCAAGGAGACGAGCCCACTGGTTTGAAGGAGCCTGTTGCAAGACGAAGGATCGCAGAATCGAGCTCGGCGTGCTCAGGAGCACATCACGCTTGCTTCCTCCTCTTGCCGCACGCACATTTCTGCTCACGGGGCGATCCTTCATTATTTGCCAAGGAAAAAGAACTGTTTGCAGCAACTGAATGCCCAGCGAACACCAATGGAAAAAGACGACCTGAATTTCTGACTCCAGCCATAAAGAGCTGCAGTCTCCACATAGCAGCAGGGGCTTTACCTTCAGGGGGCATTAAGAGAGCCTCAAATAGCCAGGGTTCCTGTAGCGTATTGCAGTTTGTTTAGGGGGCTGTCAGGCTTAATTAACTGATATTTATAAAGGGCTTTGAGATCCTCAAGTGAGTGGAGTTTGTAATGCAAGTATTGGGCCCAATCCTCCATTTCAGTCATGCTGTGAAATTCACTGTTACTGCAAATAACTGAGCATACAACAAAGCAATAAAGGGTCTGGGAAATTGTGTTTTTTCTGAAAAAAAAAAAAAAATTCTCTTTGAGCATTCTTGAGTAACAACTTCTTTTTATCCTGCACATCATACACCTGGACCTCTAAACCTTCCCTACCTAGAATGTATTTGAAGCCTTTCACACAATGCAAATTGTGAGTCCAAGTCCTGCTTTGTAGAGGAAAGGCCATTTAGCACAGAAAGTGACATAATTTCTTTATTGACCTTAGTAAGAATGGAACTTAAGGAAGTGGAGCCAGAATTTTTCCCCAATTGAATGAGATTCCCCTCCTCCCACCCTCAAACGTGCCTGGCAGTCACTTTAAATCACAACTGAGTGGGATAAGATGATCCTGAATAAACGAGAGCTTGCCAGTTCCATCTCTAGCTCTGGACTAAGAGACCAGCATTTTGTAGGAGCTACATAGAGCTGTTACTGTTTAAGCCTGCACACCTTTTCCACGCTGAAATAGGGCACGTCCCTCTTCACCTCCATCTCCACATGTATAAAAGATAGACACGATGCTTCGTTACTTTTCACAAAAGACACAAATATTAGACAGGCACCTGAGTACTTTGTGATATCTGGGTGGAGGACGCAGAGGAGCGAGGTGTTAGGAAGTTTTGCTGATGCAGTTGGGGCAGCCTCCGCAGACTTCTTGTCTTCTCTCTTACTCTTTGAAGAGTTTTTGTGGGATGGTCCTGAGGGTGTCCGCTCTGGCAATGTTCACAGCCGTGTGCTGAGCTTGATGCAGTGTCTGTGTTCTTGTTCCAGATGTCCAAGACCAGTGCCAGCCTTGGCATTTTTTCAGAAGGAGATGACAGCCAGGCTGGGGCTGGAGAGCCAACGCAATACTTGGGCAAGGCAGTGAAGGCGCTTGTCCAGGAGAAGCTCTCTGAGCCGTGGAAGATGTACCTGCGCCGGTAAGGACCGCGTGGAACTGGGAATAGAGGAAAGGGAAAATGACTTCCTTTGCTAAGTGTCTGACTTATTAGTTCACACTTGAACGCAGAGGTCTCTTGAATTTAAAGGCCTAATTCTGTGATACGCCGATCACCTGCTGGAATACGTTTACTCGTCAGTCCCAGGTATCTGCAGTAGGTCTTAATGTCCTGTAAGAAGTATCTGTATGCGCAGAATGATTTTGCAAAGGGATCTTGAGAACCAGCTACAGGCACTGATCTTCATGTAGTACCATTAGCCTGGACGTCACCTTTGGCTCCTCTTTATGTCCCCAGTCTGCAGGACCAGAGGACCCACTGGCGCTTGCTCTTAGCGCTGAACTGCTTCGACTGGGTTTGATCATTACACACAGATCAGGGAGGCCTTAATGCTTGCTGTGGCATTTCCTCTGCTCCTAGCAGTAGGCCAGTGAAACAAAATAGGGAGGAGAAGGGTATGGCAACCGGGACGGTTGCTGCTGGTTTTGTTGTAGACCAGAAGGCTTGAAAGGAAAATGGAACAGATACAAAACTCACCCACACACAGGCACATGCACATACATGCCCGGACAGACACGTGCTTTGAGCATACGCAGATACACCCAGGCAGACACATACGGGTTTGTGCGCTGACACAGTTAGTTGCCTACAAATGCTTGTGGACACTTCGTAAATCACAGCCTTTCATGGAGAAGACTAGAAAGTCTTCTAGTCCATCTGCCCCGGCCAGTGTGCGATCTTCCCTGCAGTCCATTTGCGTTTTGTCCAGCCTAGATGTAATTATACCAAGCAGCGTGGCTATTTTCTTGTCTCTGGGAGCACTATTCTCCCACCTAATATGTTTCACTGTCATGATCTTTTTTTCATGGTATGCTGCCTGAATTTTCCTATTTTCTAATTTTGTTGCAGTTCTCCTGGTTATATATCCCCTTGAACAGCAGCAGAAAATTCCTCTCCACAATTGGAGTTCACCCCCTTCAGATAGTCACAGACTTTTAGCATGCTATTGAACCAGGCTTATTTACTTCCTTTAATCTGACTTTGTAAATTAGTCCCTTCAGCCTGCCGATCGTGTTGCTGGTGCTGTTCCCTGAGCGGGCGCAGAGTTGGGCTGCCGCTGCCATACCGCCACACGAGATGTAACAAGCTTTCTGCCCCCACATCTGCAGCTCACAATTGTGCCACCCTGCCTGCACCATGTATACTTGTCCCATCCACTGTCAGACAGGGTTGTTTGTAATGTTGCTCTCGTGAGTCCCCTATATATAAAAATACGCCCCCCGGCTGTATTAGCCGCGTGCTTCCAGAGACAGCTCTGGTGTTCTGAACCCTCTTCCTTGCCTTGCCTTTGCCCCTCTCTGTTATTTTTCTCCTCTTGCACTGGTGTTGCCAACTCCTCCCAGTTTAGCGTCTTCTGTGAATTTCATTAACACGCTGTTTACTCCTTCTCCTGGATTACTAATGAAGATGTTAAATAAGCTCAGACCTCACCAAAGTCATCCTTGCAGCATTCACAAGATACCTCCTCCCAGCTCAATATGTTGCTGTTTGTCATGAGCTTTTGTTTACAGTCCTTCAGCCAGTTTTGTCCATGAGGTAGCATTCAAATGCAGGCCAATTTGAATTAATTCTAAGCATATATGAGACTGTATCAAAATGCTTTACTAAAATCCAAATATATTGCATCCCTTCACCCACTAATTTTGTAATTCTATCAAAAAAAGCAATTAAATTTGTCTGGCAAGATTTATTCTTTATAATCCTGATGCTGTTTATTGCTCATGGTTCCTTTATCCTCTAGATGTTTAATGATTTTCTCCTCCCTCTTAATATTTGTTCCATTACTTTACTGGAAGGAGAAGTTAAGACTAGAGGTATGATAATTGCGAAAGATCACTTGTCTGTCTTTTTCACTGAAAGAACAATACCTAGATTTTAAAAAAAAATTGCCAATTTCATAGTGGCTCCCTCTTCTCTGTGGCTTAACAAATAGCAAATAGTAATGCAATCAGTTTGTGAGTTAATTTCCGTTGCTCTTCAGGACATACATCATCCAGACTGTGGCTGATTTGTGCATATTTATGTTTTCCAACCAGTCCCTTTATCATCTCTTCTAGAAAGTCTTCATTTTATCCCTAATTGTCTGCTTTGTCTTTAGTTTCCCTTTCCAAAGCAGACATTTTTGACTCATCACCTCCCATTTTTATTGGCCCTTCTTTCTAACTACAAAACCTCCTGTCCCCGATAAACAACCCCTTGAGCTTGCAGGAACTTGGGCTCTTACCTCTTACCTTTACTTTCCTTCATCTTCTCCCTGCGAGCATTAACTGACTGCATGTATTTTATATCCACTGACCTTCCTTCTCCAGTACAAGTTTTGTGTTGATTTTTTTTTTTTCTTTTTCCTTTACCCTCAAACTGTTACGAGGTCCCTCCTGGGACTGCACAGGCTGCTGCTTGTTTCTTGCTTTCCTGCTCATCAGAGCGACTGCAGTTTGTTGTATCTTAATTATGCAAGATTCCCCTGTTAAGTTTCAAATCCTTCCTGCCAGTGTTTTTCACCTGATTTCTAGATTCCCTGTGATTCTGGACTTCCCTGAAATCACACGTATTTGTGCTACTAAGCCTGGAGAATCTCAGCTGTGGGTGAACAGTGAAACCATGCTTAGCTGGTTTTGCTCTCTTGATCATTGCATCCAAGATGACAAAAAGTGTAACTTAGACAATGGCTTTTGCTCTCCTTTTTTTTGCAGCGTTTTTTCTTTTGTACTTCAGAGATTGTGCTTTTCAGTATTTATGCATACCAGGCTGTAATTGCTATATAGGCGATACTTTGTCTCTCCCATCTATGTGATACTATGTTGTTTCAAAACAGGGGCTGGTGGATTCTGGGTCTAAATTTCCTTGAACCACTGTCATTTCTTCCATTTTGCTACTCCTGGAAAATTGAAAAAGAAAGAAAGAAAGAAAAAGACCTGTAATGTTTCAACAGTGTCCTTTTGGTGTGGATCGCTTTTAATTTATTGACCTTTGATTGTTCCTCAGTCTTGACTTTCCTGCATAGCTGCTCAAGAGCACTAATGATTTTCATCTTCTATTTCAGAGCAGTTCTCTATTTCGCTCCCACTAAAAGTGGATGGGAGTTTCTTGGTCAAGTTCAATTGGAGAGCAATTACTTTCTTGTTCTGCATGTTCAGAGCTATGTAAAAGCCAGTAATCAAGCAGCAATACCAGCAGTGCTGTTTGTGCAGCAGGGACAGGGACATCAGAAAACTCAATGGTGTTAGAGTTGAAATACCAAGAAAATACGCCTTGGAACCCTTTGGGGCCTTCCGTAAGATGCCTGCTTGTCTGCTTTGGCCAGGTTTGGTACCAAGGACTTCTGCGACGCGCAGTGCGACTTTCTCCATAAGGTGCATTTCCATTGCGTGGTGGAGGAGTGCGGTGCCCTCTTCAGCACCCTGGATGGAGCCATCAAGCACGCCAAGTAAGTAGGAGAGAGCGAGTCTTAGGAAACCTTGAGAAAATTCCGCAGCTTGCACACGGTAGGACGAGAGCAACACATTACCGAGGGACGGTATTCGAGAGCAGCAATGTGGGCAGTCGTGGGGGCAGCAATTTGGGCATCCACATGCTTTCTGTGTAAATGTGCTGAGCTAAAAACTTGGCAGGACTTTAGTTTTGTTTGACAATAAATGCACTCAAATCGTGAAAAAGTGTGGGCAAGGCTGAGAATTGGACATTGATGTTTTTTTCACAGCCTGTCTGACAGACAGTGTGTTCACGGAGACCTGTGTTTCTCACAGCACACAAATACATCATACAAAGAAATAAGAAAATGTGAGAGGGAAAGGATCCCATAAACCCGGACGTTGTCACTGGAGACAGACTCTTTGTGGACAGCTCCCCATCACTGCACTGCAGAAAGCACTTCATTGTTCTTTGTCTTGTCACAACAAATCTCTTTTAACAAGTTTTCCCTAGCCCTTAGTTCATATGGTTTAGCTTAAGACATTCACATCATGTGGATAAGGATCTTGATACGAAGCAGCCAAACTGTCCAGCCCAACAGCAACCGCTTTCTCACATTGCTGTGATCTCACATTGTAAACCCTTTGTCATTTCATGTTATTTTGGAAAGTAGCAGACACCCCAGAGCTTGGTAACCAGAACTGTAGGTTAGTTAATATATTACAGAGGCTGTACAGCACGGTCAGAACTCTAGATGACTCTTGGGTGAAGAATTAATTTAAGGTATGCTCCCACTGTTCCACTGAGGTGACTTGCAAAGGGTGGGATATTGGAAATTTTTCCTGTTGCAGATTTCTAAAGAGCATAATCTGCAGTTCAGAACCGCACCAAGTTCCTTTTAAAGGCAATGGAAGATTTACCTGAGTAAAGAATGAATAAGGCCTTCAGCAGCTGGCGACATGACTGGTTCTGAAAGGGTTTAAAGAGAAAATTTTAAGACCAAAATGTCTGTTACCCCAGTTGGTCTCTGCTGTTGGATAGTTCCCTGTGGCTCACTGCAACAATTGGCTCCTCACAGCAGCCAGGGAAGCTGCACCTTACAGGCATCCTGAGCTTACTCTGCAGCGGTTCTTGCATCTCTCTGATTTCAACATATTTCTGCACCCTTCTGTCTCTGCGCCTCTTGCTGTACCCCCTTCACTTCACAGACAGTCTAGAAGGCCCCTGAATCTTTCCACAGAGTTTGCAGAGCCCATTTTAGGATTTAGCCTCTGCTAATCTTACTTTTTTTGCAGACTCCTGCCATGTTTTTGTTGGTGTTTCATCAAGTTATATGCAATGGTCAAGACTTTTTGCCTGAATTACACTGTCTCCTTTTTAGTTTTCACTTCCGAACCGAGGGTGGAACAGTGAAAAGTAACTCAGAGTCTCCCTTCTCAACTACTACTGAGAATAAGGCTTCACTGGCTCCTTCATCACCATCTGGTACAGCCGTCACCATGGCAAGTGCTTCTGCCCTCGACGTGCCCACTCCCAGTCCAGCTGCCGTGCCCTCTGCTCCCACACTGCTCACTTGGAACCAGCTGACTTCAACCATACCCCAGATGCCTCAGATCCCAGCATCAGTGCCTAACCTGGCAACTTCACCCTTGGCAACGACTTCTCTGGAGAACGCCAAGCCTCAGGTCAAACCCGGATTCCTGCAGTTCCAGGAGAAGTAAGTTGTAGATGCTGCTGTCTCCTTATGTCCTCCCCACCCTTGCAGTCCCATGTTCACCTCAGTTATCCTAGGAAAAAAAAAGGACTTTTCTTTAGTATATCTAAGAGCCTCAGAGCCCTTTTAGGTACAAGTTTAGAGGAGCAATAAACTTCCTCTGGGATCAGGTTAGGCACTACAGCTTAGTTATTCAGGCTGGTGGAATTTCAGTCTCTGGGTCGTGTATTGACAGTCATTTCCCTGCTTTCAAAGACGTGTATTAATTCTGTTTCACATATCTGAGCAGGTATCATTGGGTACAGTGCGTTGGGATCCCAGAGATCAGTGTTCAGCTGTCTCCAATCTGACCTCTGTTTGTGCATCCAGAAATCCATGGAATGGGTGGGGGGAGTGAAGGACCAGAACCATTTAGCTGATCAAATAGGCCACTGCTGGTTTTGTCTAATCAGGGGAAGCCCTGGTGCCTTGCAGTGTGCTTGCCCAGGAGTTTCATTTCAGTTACACAAAATTGAGACTGGAGAAACTATCTGAATCCATAGAGGTAAGTATAGACAGAAAGGGAGAAACGGCATCTATCCAGATCTCGAGAGAGCTTTGCATTGTGTGGCCCTCAAAGACCACAGAACCCACCCTGCATTGCTGTATTTTAATAATCTTAATCAAGAAAATGCACTACCTTGGTGGAATTGCAGCAGCATTGCCAGCATCAGTTTTACTAAAGAGGAAGGTGGCTATGGGAAATCTCTAGGCCATGTCTGGAACAGAGGCTTCAGCTGGGCTCCCCTTGAATTAAATTTTGTCAAAGAAACAAACATGTGAAAGGAGTGAAGGTGATGATTGGGTTTTGGCTGTCTTCCAGTGATCCCTGCCTGGCAACGGACTGCAAGTACGCCAACAAGTTCCACTTCCACTGTCTTTTTGGGAACTGCAAGTATGTGTGCAAAACCTCTGGCAAAGCAGAATCCCACTGCCTGGACCACATCAACCCCAACAATAATTTGGTGAATGTGCGAGACCAGTTTGCTTACTATTCGCTGCAGTGTCTCTGTCCGAACCAGGTAAGAGCGATTCAAAAGCAGTGTCCTAGCTCGAGGATGTGTGCGGGAGAAGAAGAACAAGAAAGAGCAAGTTATGCATAAGAAGCGAGACTGAGTGTTTAACTCCTGGTCTAACCACAGAACCACGGAACAGTCTTAATGACATGGTGTAGCAAAACGTTCAGTTTCCATCAAATTGGAAATGGCAGAGCTTTTCTGTCTCTTCGACGTGCATGAAGCAGACAAGGCAACTGAATGACCTCAGAGACACAAGATGAAATAAAATAAAAATCTGTGGTGAATACCAGGGAAAAACATGAGTTAAGTTTGGGCTATTTCAGTGTAGATTACTGCAATACAGAATACATGACAGTGAGACAAAACACATGACAGGGAATAAGGTTGCAGTGCAGCTCGTGGAAGATAAAATGGATGTGATCTAGAGAATCAGTTCAGGCCTCCCTCTGCCTGTGCCTTGGAGGGACAGGATTAGTAGCAGCAGATGAGAGTGCATTTGGTTTAGATGTGGTTAAAGCAACCTGCCTCTTTGCTCTCTCTAGCACTGTGAATTCAGGATGCGGGGGCACTACCACTGTCTTCGTCCTGGCTGCTACTTTGTCACTAACATCACCACCAAGCTGCCCTGGCATGTGAAAAAACATGAGAAGGCAGAGAGAAGGGCAGCCAATGGCTTCAAGTATTTCACCAAGCGAGAAGAGTGTGGCAGACTAGGTGAGTTTTCTTCTCTTTCCTCCACCACCTTCCTCATGTGGTCTGTCCCATGGTCAGGATAAGAATGCCATGAGTTGGAGCCTGTGAGATGTGTTTGGTCATTAAATCACTAAACAAGAAGTGATTCCAGACAGAAAAAAGTTCCTGATATGACTGAGTTGAAGCATGTTTTCACAAAAAGACCCAGTTAAATGGATAGAAACTGTAATATAGACGATTATATATATATATGTCTGGAGATCCAGTTTCGCCTTTGTTTTACCTTTTTATCTAACTGTCAAGACCTTTTCTTGTTTATTTTTGTACTTTATAGTTTTGGGGTTCTACTGCTTGTGTTGGGTGGAGTTTAAGGATGCTCTTAGGAGCTAAAAAAAAAAGCATAGGGGAAATGCCAGTTCTGAGAAGTGTCTTGTGTGAATGTCTTCCTGTGTCAAGGAAGTTGCTGCCTTGCCTGGTTCCAAGCAGCTTCAAATGAAACTGCTTTTTCTTAGCTAGAGGGTAAATAACTGGAGATAGAGGTGTGGAGAAGAGCGTTCAATAAACTACTCCCTTCTCCCCCGAAACTGTTCTCCACAGCCAGTCGCGAGCAGCAGGAGCGCAGCACTGCGTCTGCGCCAGCCTCCCGGCAGAGCTCGGCTGAAGGAAACACCTGGGACGTGGCGCAGCCTCTCGCTGTGGCTTGCCCACTTGCCAAACCCATTAGCAGCACTGCAGTAGTTATTAAATCTAAGTGCCTCGAGTGTAAAGCTGGTAAAACAAAGGCACAACAACAGAAAGTAGAGTGCATTCCCAGGGAGGTTTCTAGAGCTGAAATCCAGGGCTCTGAACTGGGGGGAATCCCTACGATAGCTCCAGCAGCACTGAACTGCCTGAGATTCACTTCACCCTTCTGGTCATGTTTTGGCTTAACGGTATCAGAGATCTTGGATTAATGGTGGTATCACAGATCCTGTCGCTCCTGGTTGGAACAAAGAGTGAGCCAAAACGGGGTTCAGAAGAACACTTGTCCTCTCACATTTCAGGGAAGTAGCCACAATAACCAGAACCCAACTTGTATTTTCAGCTTTGAAAACATCTCGAATTATCTCCCAGTGGTACCTTGTTTGTGGTAACCAGGGTAATGACTGTCAACACGCCACAGCCAGGACTTACCTCGGTCTCATTTACACATGTCAGTAGATTGGGCAGTTGCTGTTATTTACTCGAGGTGTTTCAGGTGATAGCAAGAGCTAGACAAAGCAGGACAATGATATATGAGACCCAGCCTGCACGGATGCCCTGGCAACAGGCGAGCCTTCACCTGCCCTTTGCTGATAGTGTTTCAGTCCCGCCAGCACTGTTTGTTCTCCGTCCCAAAGAACAGCACAGCACGGAGAGGTGGGGCTGTGGGGGAGTGCGAGACCCAAACAAACATCAACTTGGCACGCACATCAAGCGCGATCTGCGCGCTAGAGATGGGCTGGGCGATCCAGGAGCTGTTTGGCAGCGAGGCACCTACAGACCGTGCCTGTGTCAGCAGCGTTTATTTTTGGGAGCGATGGGGTACACGCACCCAGCAGTGCGTGCACACACCTATAGCTGGGGCTTGCTGTGCAGTAAACATACATTTAGCCAGCACTTTGCATTTGCCTACGTGGCTACAGGCAGCGTGATGGGCTGGCGTAGCTGGATGTGTTTGTGTAGGTGTGCACGGTTATACCGACACAGAAACTTCTCTGTGAATCTCTGTGCTCTTTATGGTGCAGTATGTATATAGAGCAGATGCAGGAAGCACTGCCCTGCTTTAAGGGCTGTAAATGTTTCTGAACAAACACACGTGCCATTTTTTTATATGTATATTTATGCATGTATAAATGTATACATGGGTGTATGGGTGGGGAGGGAGAGAAATGACGATTATGTACATATATAAGTAATGGTGATAGATCGGTGAAGTAAAACTGAGCATGTCTGTAGGTCTGTACTTCTGCGTATAGCAGAGCACAGCCAAGGGATGATGAAGAACAGATAGAACCTGATTATTGACATAGCTCTGTTTTTATTTATCAGCTATAGAATGCAGCTGTTTAGGGTTGTCTGTTAATGAGATATAGAAACTCCTGACATGCATGGCACGCTCCATGAGGAGCAAAATGTGTCAAATGCTGTAGCCAGAATATACCGTATAAATTGCTTGTTGTTTAGTAGCTGCCCCTATGACACAACAAATTTGGAGTGGCACTAACCACTTCCTGGCTCATTTCTTATCTGACCAGAGAGCGTACACTGTCCAGAGCTAAAGCTTTTAAGAGAGTGCTTTTCTGAGAGCACAATTAAAAGAAAAAAGGAGAAAAAAACCTTTTCATTTGTAATCAAATTTTGAGTGTATATTTTTGGTTGTAACTTGTATGATACAGTTAAATGTCTTGGGTTTGTCCTCTTTGTAAAGAAAAAGGCACTAGCTAAGACTGGAGAGCATTAGGCACTTCTAGATGTAATGGTAATGTTCATTTCTTTACAACAAAATGAAGAGGGATGAGACTAGTCTGCAGCTCCTACTCACTTAGCTCTGCACACACTGTAATCCCCTCTTGCAGTTGCTCAGCAGGCAAGAAATGGTGGCTTTTCTTCGTTCAGGACTGTTCCTGAAGGACCCGTGGCCATCGATAATCTTCAATCCACCAGAAATCCATGTAGCAGCAGCTTTCTCACCTCTCCAGATCATCTTCCCTACATCCCCTTTCCCTCTTGGTACCTTTCATGTACTACATACAACGCTTTTGTCTGTGCAGGTTGCAAATACAACCAGGTGAACAGCCACTTCCACTGCATTCGAGAGGGCTGCCAGTTCTCCTTCCTGCTCAAGCACCAAATGACATCCCACGCCAGAAAGCACATGAGAAGGATGCTGGGGAAGAACTTTGATCGCGTTCCTACTCAGGTGAGTCACTGGTTTTTGAAGTTGTAGATCTGCATGTTGGTCCCTTTGGCTGCTTGCTGCAGGACTGCTTTAGTGCTGAGACACTTGTACCCAAACTCTTAAGGAGGTGTGTCTGCGCTGGGGGGTGCGACTGGGATATTGGAGTTCACCCGAGGTAGCTTTACCTGGCTGGACTCGTACAGTACAAGGAAAGATGATGAAGCACATCAAAGCATTGCTTAGTGTAAACAGCTTTTCCTTATGAATTATGGAGAAAAAAACAATTGAGAAGGATAACACTAAAATACTCATATTTACAACTTGCACTCCGTCTCTGCTCTCTCAATATACAGCAATTGGCTTATTAAAATTAAAGTGATTAGGATGTGGAAGAATTGAATGTGCTGGTTAAAGCAAACACTTCCTGTTGCACATAAAGAATTATTTCACTGCTTCCACCTAGGATGGGAGAACTACCAGTCACAAAATTTCTTTTCCCTTATTGATTTGGAGTTTGGAGCACTTATCCTCTCAGCAAGTAGCAGAGCAGAGCAGTTGTTTCTTTTCTAACGCATAACTGAGAGCAACTGGCAGATTAGGTTTCTCTGTTTCATTAATAAACTGAAGAGTTTCAGCTGCAGCACTGAGTGTCCTCCTGCTTATTCCTCTTCTATTTCTGACTTGCTTCAACTTCCATTGACTTGGGACATGGCACAAGCTGGCTTTATTTAAATGCCTGTGACTGACCTGACCCTAAGGACATCTTCTGGTATGTGAAAAACAAAAGGGGCCATCTGTAGAAGCAAGATGGGAACCCCCTTTCATTCCACAACATGGGAACGAGAGGTCTCTAGTAGTTATTAAGTACAGTTGATAAGTTAATTGTTAAAGTTTACTGGTGTTGGATTTAATGAGTTCAGAGATGCCAAGATGTTACTGTTGTGGTACCTTTTGTTCTTCACACAAAAAACTTAGGTACAAGAATCAAACTTCGGAGAGGTTTAACAAATAGATTTGTCATCACTACTAGTACATGCTGAGTCTAGCCCCAAGTATTCTAGCACACGCTGGGCAGAAAAAATTGCTAGTTTTGTTCCTTCTGTCTCCTTTCACTGGCAATCCTGTGTCACTGCAGCAATGGAGAAGTAGCACTCATGGCCTGAGCACTCCTGGGAGCACACAGTGCTAAGTCACTACTGCTGTGCTCAGCCCACGGAGCAGTCCAGCAAACCACGAGAAAAGGGTGAAACCACAACTCAGGGCACACAGCCGAGCTAACCAGATTGCTGTACTGCCGCTGCCTTGCTGCATTTACATGTGCTGCCTCCAGTTTGTGCCATGCCTTGGTGCTCAGTAGGCACTTCGTGGTGTCCTTGGATATACGTTGCTTCTGGGTACCTACCCAGAGTGGACCAGGCCAGGCCAGCAGCTGCGTGTGACACGGCGCATGCGTACGTCACTGGTTTCAGCCTGCGTGCCCCTGTTGCAGTGTCTCAGCACGCAGGCACTGCGTCGGTCACAGCAGTACTCACATTTCCAGTCTCTAAATGCACCAGGACCTACACAGTGAGGTAGTAACGCCAAGATTAACACCTCCTGGTTTTGAATGCATCAGGATAGTGGTGCCAAGATTAACACTCCCAGCCTCTGAGCGCTTCGCAGTTCACATACCAGCATACACGTGCCAAGGGCTCCCAGGGAAGGCAGGTTCGGGCTCCTAGCCACAGTGCCATGGCTTCCACTCACGAGCATGTTCCAGCTGCCCCTCCTGAACTGTGCCAGAGAGAAATAAACATGCAGACAGATGGTTTTGGTCTTGGCATCTCACTTTTGGTGTGAAAGTCCCCGTCCTGTTTTCTTGCTGCAGGTTATTGGCCACACTCCAAGAAATGAAAATCTCCCCCAGGTTGGCAGCATGGCACCCAGCCCAGCCTCATCAGGAACCCCAGCTTCCTTTCAGGGACCCCCAAGCATGATGGACACTGAAACAGATGAGTACATGGATTACACTGGCTGCAGCCCTGGGGGTATCTCCTCTGAATCTTCCAATATGGACCGCAGCTGCTCCAGCACTCCAGTGGGCAACGAAAGTACATCTGCAGGTAAGAGAAGGGGGAGGTGGGACGAAATGGATCATAGGTTGCCTGCTCTCTTGGGAGATAAATTCATGAGAGAGGCCAAAGGACAATTACACCTTAAGATATAAACTGTACCAGCTTCACAGTAGTGCCTCATACTAATCTAACTCCCTCCATCATTTCTGAGAAGAGACCCATCAAAATGTGCACCTCAAGCATCCAGGAACTAACAGGATTATCTTTTGTGTCCCCTGAAGAGAAAAAGTTGTGAGCCTCTTCTGTACTTGGCATTTCCCCTGATACCTTTTTATATTTCCTTGTGCAGCATCTGAAGTCAGGCACTCTCCTATATTGTTGAGGTATAGAAAAATAGCAAATATTACCAACACAGGGGAAAACAACCTACCACATCTTCAGAAAGCAACATATAAAACCAGCTCGCTGAGCTCCCTTCCTCATGCAAAAACCTCTTGATCCACTTGGTGCAGGGTTGCACAGATGAGAGCTCCGTCATCCCCTCTTTTTGGAAGTGAGTTTCTGCCGTTGTTTCCCCTTTACCAGGACAATGTGCTGCCATCTCCTGCTGCCCTCTATTGCAGTAGTCAGCTGTCTTTTATGACTTCTGTTATCGTCTGGTGGTGATCCAGGGATCTCTTAGCTGTCCTTCCCAGGGTTGTTACATTCTAGATAGGCTGACTCACCAAGTTTGCTTTAATTTCGTACAGGTTTTCCTAGTTTACTTTCCCACACCAGTTAGATGAAGGTATCACAGAGCACATGAAACCAGTATGTTGCACGTACACCGCTGGGTCATGGCAGGGGTTGCGCCATGACATTAAAGCCCCTCCAAAGGATTCTGGTGGGACAGAGGTTCCTGGCAGACTCTCCTATGTCCCTAAGCCATCTGGCCCAAGTCACACTTCCTAGGAAATGGCCTCCACTGCTGCCCAGGCAGCGAGCAACTCCAACCAACCCAAAATCCTAAGACCACCCTTACAGTGAGTAGTCAGTACAAGCATAATGAACAAGGACCAAACAAGCAGGAATTTCTGCGTGACAGCTTGTGGCTCTTCCCCCACGCCCCTAAAGCCACCTCACCTTCTGCAGAGACCACCCTCCTCTTCCTGATGCTTCTGTTTCTTCTTTGTTACAGTTCTGTTTCATACATTTGTGAATGTATTTTTTTTCCATTTTCATCATATTGCTTCTGCTCTTGGGTTCTCATTTCAGTTCTTTTTTTCTTTTTGTTTTGTTGTTTTGGTTTGGTTTTTTGTTTGTTTTTTTTTTTCCTTTTTTTTTTTCTGCTTTTTTTCTCTCCACATTCTCCAGGCTGCCTGGTTCCTTCTACTGCTGCTGCCGATGATGCCACCCACAATGCACCACAACCTCAGCCACCATCTCTGCCTCCATCTTTCTCACAAGCCCTGCTTAGGTCTCCCCTTCCCACCCTCCCCTATCTTTTCTCTCCATCTTGTCTCTCATACTCTCTGCTCAGTGCCACTCTTGGATCCAGCAGAGGCATTGTCATGCCTGCCGCCAGCACCACTGGGTTTTCGCCCATCATTGCCACTCCAACTCCAGTAAAAAGTGACGTTCCCTTAGTTCAGGATGCAGCAGGTAACACTTCTTTGCTTTCTCTCTTAGTGTCCTGTGCCCATCTCCTTCCCCACTCACCCTGCCCACATTTTTTTTCTCTGCACCTCTGGGTCAGCACAATAAGCCTACGTCACTCAGGGTCTTAACTTTATCCAGGGGCTCGGCCGTGCCTGCTCTTTTTGTCTGTTGACTCCTTAACCACAGCTAAGAAGGGTAACCAAGCAAATCACAGAGACACCCGAGACCAATTTACACCAATGCCAAGCTATGAGAAAAAAATCTAACAAAATGCACGGTTTAAATGCACTTTCAGCCTCTTGGTAACAGCAGGGTGGCCACAGAGCAAATTTTTGCTCCTGTAGCATTAAGGGGACTTGGAATTCTTGTTTAGATCTTCCAGGCCACCCAACCCAGTGCCTACCGTAGTCTGCTGCACACGTCTCAGCAGGTAAATGTCTGACAAGGTACCCAGTTCCTGTACTTTTATCGCTCTTGTAAGCTTCACTGCTTCTGATTTGTATACGAAGCCATAAAATTCAGGGCTGCTTTCCCCCACACAAGTACCAGAGTGAAGTACAGTCAGTGTCACTGTGATGACATCATCAGACGGCTCAGGCTGTTTCTCATACTCCCTGTTATTTATATCGGCTCTTAACAGCTGCAGAAAATACATCTAGATTTTTGGTTTTAAGCTGCCATGTTTCCCATGTGTGACTAAGATCAGAGATGTCTCAGGCTGGGGATTCTCATTCCAGCTGGGAATGTTTTTTAGGGTGTGTCTCAATTTTGGCTTCTTTTCCCAAGTCTCAGCTCTTTTCTAGTTAATTAAGGGCATACTTGTGCTTCAAGTTCACACTTAAGAGGATTCTGGCAGCCTACAGATGTCCCAGGCATTCTTCCTGCCAGTTTTAGTAATGCACAAATCCAAGGTAAATGGTTGGGAGTATGGCTGGAGAACTACCTCCACTTGGAAGTTCACAGGTTTTTCTCATGGGATTTGGCAGGAGAATGTGATTCTTGCCCTGTCTGGAGGAGTGTGTTACAATGAACAAAATTCACAAGAAACCAAATTTTTGTCTTTTTTTTTTTTTAAAAAAAACACCCTGATTTGCATGAAACATAAACATCTTAACCTTGTGCTGTGCTTTTTCTCTAATTATATGTTTTAAAGTTTATTTTCTTTTCACCTGTCTATAGTTCTGCGAATGTTCACATTATTAGTAGTAGTTGAAAAGACAAGTTTATGGCATGCACCTACCACTGAGGTTTGCTTGGGATTACATCTGCTGAGGATTGTAATCTCCAGCTGGGTGCTAGGGACCAAGCGTTGTCTAGCGGCTGAAGGAGGAGAGTACCAGGTTATCATCTCTCTTTTTCATGCCCTCGCTCTGAAGCTTTGCCTGTATGAGAAAACAGAACTGGTTTAACTAAAGTTTGAAGCACATCTCTTTGAACTGTTGTAAAAGCTGGGCAGATACATTCAGTTTAAAGGTAGCAAAATTTAAATTCAGCTGATTTCCCAGATTTCCCATCCAGAGTCTTTTCCCTAAGCTGATTTATCCCATATTCCTGTCTGAAGGCAGACAAGAGCAGCATTCATACTAATGATAAAAGACTTAATGGTGTGGTTGTAATTTTTTTTTTTAGAAGGAGTTGATCTGGATAGCAGCAATCTGTCCAGGCAACGATGCACTTAGACTAGCTGCCTGCAAGCAGAGAACTAGATTTTACAATACCAGATGTTTAAGAGGGGAAGCAGAGAGTTAATTGGTCACAGATTCTATAGCTAAGAGCTTGCTAATTTAAAATCTGCAGTGACAGAAAGTTACTCTTTCACTGGTAACTGGTTAAATTAGCCTCAACTTGCAGTGTCCACCAGCTACATGTCGCTAAGACGGTCTCGCCATGGCTGCCCCAAGCCAGCATCCTTATTTGCAGCCTGAGCTAAAGTGCCGTGTAACCAACGGGTGTGGAAAAATCTTTTGTTCTCTGCCTCCTTTGCTTATCCTGCAAATTGTATGGCCCGGCCAGGCGAGCAGCGTGGGAGATGAGGTTGCTGCTGCCACTTCCATTGACTTGTAATTCAGTACAGTGCCAGTTTCACTTTTGGAGGTTTCCTTCAGTGATCGCCACCGTCTCTTAAAGGGTTGTCATTGAAAGGGCCAGATATGGCAAAAATAGCATTCATCACTTTTAATACCTGCTTATCCGCCAGAAAAAAAAAGATAGTTCTACAACAGTCAAGCAGATGACTGTTTCTTCAGTCTCCTAGACAAGGATGCAAGCTGCTCTGGAGTCTCAGGCCCCAGGCACTGCATGTCACAAATCATGCCTCTTTTTAAGAGGATGGCAGTTTCAGCATGAA
>NW_009697686.1:1782-2786 GCF_000703405.1 Apaloderma vittatum | reverse complement strand
TAGGGAGGGAGGGGTTGGGTGAGGAGGGGGGGGGGGGGGGGGGGAAAAGTATGTGTTAGTTGCGAGCTCTAATTTCCAATTACACTCACAATTCTGCACCTGGTGAGAAATTCTTGCCTCCAACCTTGTCTGTGCTGCATGTTGATACTGGAGATAGTGGTTTGATTCTGGAAATAGCAAGCAGAGAAGGAAAAAAAGTTAATAGATATAATGAGGTCAAGTCCTTGATGTCAGCTTGATCCTAGGGGACGTGAGCACTAGCCAGTTATGCTGGCCCTGTGAATGAAAGTGGAAGATAGATGAGGGCTCTTTATTTACTAGGGGCATCATGTGATTTTTGAGACCCAAGGGAAAGCTGTAGAACTGGTATTTTCTCTCAGAGTCCACTGGCTAGTGATGATGAGAATTAGCCCCATTGAACATCTGTCCATCTGTCTTTCTAAGTGCACTCATCGTAATATGTAGGCTCATTACAGTGAGGGATGTTGCAGTCTCCTGGCCAAAGTCCATCCTATTTCTATAAATTCCCCCCCTTGCAGTTTTAATCACGCATGGGATCTTCCTTCACTTCCTGCCTGTCCTTGGCAACTGTAGTGTATTACAAGAGCCTAGACGGGGGAAACAGTACCCACGTACTAGTTTTTAGCATGCTTAAACTCTTTTACACTTCAACCCCAGGGAACTCCACTAACACACCTCAGTCCTTGGACTAGAGTGCGGCAGCTCCTCTGTCTTAAAGTCTTGAAAACAGGACTTGAGGTTAACTAAGCAGCAGGAGAAACTGTGAGCGTAGCAAACCAGAAATAACAGCCAGCGTTCGGACAATACCAGAGCAGCAATTAGAGGCAGGGTGGGATATGCTGAAAATTGAGGCAGTGATGATCAGCAGGCATCAGCCAGCCCACGATCCCCGGGATCAGGCTCGCTTTGAGCTTGAGGGATGAGCTGCTGGGTGGGAACAGTTGCAGCGTGGTGTCTTGGCAACTGCAGAGCTTGCCAGAGTA
>NW_009697686.1:0-1751 GCF_000703405.1 Apaloderma vittatum | reverse complement strand
GACTGCCAGCATCTCCCATCTTCCCTTTTTCTCCTCAGGGAATACCATCACTATGCCAACTGCCTCAGGGGCCAAAAAGCGTTTCTGGATCATTGAGGACATGTCCCCCTTTGGCAAGCGCCGCAAGACCGCGTCCTCACGCAAGATGCTGGATGAAGGGATGATGCTGGAGGGGTTTCGGCGCTATGACCTCTACGAGGACTGCAAGGACTCCAGCTGCCAGTTCTCTCTCAAGGTTACCCACTACCACTGCACGCGGGAGAACTGCGGCTACAAGTTCTGCGGCCGTACCCACATGTACAAGCACGCCCAGCATCACGATCGCGTTGACAACCTGGTATTGGATGATTTCAAACGTTTCAAGTCTTCACTGAGTTGCAACTTCCCAGACTGTCAGTTCTCTGGCAATAGCACACACTTCCACTGTCTGCGTTGTGGCTTCCGCTGCACTGACAGCACGAAGGTGACAGCCCACCGAAAGCACCACGGCAAGCAGGACGTCATCAGCGCTGCTGGCTTCTGCCAGTTCAGCTCAAGCGTGGACTGCGAGGTGCCTGACTGCAAGTACAAACTCAAGTGCTCCCACTTCCACTGCACCTACCCTGGCTGCAAACACACCGTGGTGGGCATGTCACAGATGGACTCGCACAAGCGCAAACACGAGAAGCAGGAGCGAGGGGAGCTTCCTGCCATCTCGCCGGGCCCCGAGGGCCTCG
Source organism: Apaloderma vittatum (assembly GCF_000703405.1). NCBI lineage: Eukaryota > Metazoa > Chordata > Aves > Trogoniformes > Trogonidae > Apaloderma > Apaloderma vittatum. The sequence goes on along the minus strand of NW_009697686.1, from coordinate 1,035 downwards.
CCCACTCCGCTCTCGAGTATGACATCCAGAACTCTTCCATCAACCTGGACAGTTCCCTCAACCTCAGCACTGACAACAACAGCTCCCTCTTCTTCCTGCAGAACGCAGCTGGCGTGGGCCTCAATGACTCCCTGGACCTCAGCGGGAAGCAGTCAGAAGTCCCCGAAGGTCCATCGCCGAGCAGAGCCGGGACCGCGCCTCAGGAGAGGGGAGCGATGGCGTCTGGCTCTGGTGATGTGGAGGACGAGGATGACTCTTCCCAAGAGGACAAAGAGGATGATGAGGAGGAGATGAATGAAGAAGAGGAGGACGATGAGGAGGAGGATGATGATGATGACGATGAGGAGGATGATGAAGAAGAAGACTTGAACACAGATTCTGAAGAATCGCTGCCTGACCCTGAGGGCCTGGCCACTAAAGAAGATGGAGACCCAGAGGAGGCTGCTTCTTCCACAGACCATGGCGATGCTTCCAGGCCACAGGGCGAGCCAGCCCCAACTCCAGCCCCAGCTCGCTGCCCCAGCCTCGACCATTGCTCCAGCAGCTTCTCCTTAATCTCAGAGACAGCAGCGGCAGTGGTTTTGTTTTTCCTTTACACAGAATTACTAAGAGGACCCCATATGAGGTGAGAACAAAGATTGGGATGGCAAGTGAGAAACAAACTCCGTGCCACACACACACGAGAGAGAGGAAGGAAGGAAACCCCTGCTCCTCCACAGGCCCCATAAGAGAGACAGGTTCGCAGCAGGACTGGTGCTGCATCACTTCATTCTGCAGATCACAGAACACCGGGGCAGGATGCAGCCCCCTTTCACACGTACACGAACCTGGAGGGTACCAGCTGCTTCTCCTTGCTCCCCCTATGGTGCATGGGGCCTGTGCCCATCTGGGGACCCTTCGGTATGGGTGGGGCTCTATCCCCCCCCATTTTGCTTCCTGGGTTTTATTTTTCCATGTTTTCAGTTGTACGATATTAATAATAATCTCCACTTCTTGGAGGGGGGGTGGGTGGGAACAACAGGTAATGAATTTTAG
>NW_009697685.1:23158-23425 GCF_000703405.1 Apaloderma vittatum | reverse complement strand
ACAACAAACCTCGTCAAACAGACAAAAAACCGGCATTTTTTGGTAACTGTATACGCAAGAGGCCAGGAACGCCTCTGTGTGAGGACGCTTCTGTCTGGGTGCACTGCAGGGCTTGCGCTCACCCTGCTGCTGCCTGAGGCCGGAGGCACGGGAGGAGGTGGTAGGGGGATGCTGGAGGCACCAGAGCAGGTAAGGGGGATGCTGGAGGCACTGGAGGAGGTAGGGGGATGCTGGAGGCACGGGAGGAGGGAGGGGGGAGGCTGGGGG
>NW_009697685.1:12351-23006 GCF_000703405.1 Apaloderma vittatum | reverse complement strand
GGAGGCACAGGAGGAGTCAGGGGGCAGGCTGGCTGCCCTGCGGGCTGGTGGCCGTGGCTGTGCCAAAGCAGGCGAGCACAGCAGGGAGAAAAGGAGATGGGGTGAGGTGTGCCGTGAGCGAGGATACCAGTGGCAGCAGCTGGGCTTCCAAAGCAGCTGCAGAAAGGTCTCCTCCCTTCTGGCACCGTTTCCCAAAGCAGAAGAGCGAGGGAATTGCGGTGAGGAGTCGTGCAGGTGATGCCCTGCACAGGCACTGAACACACTGTGACTAACCGGGGCATTCCCTGTTGAATTCGGCAGAAAACGCACCAGATCCGAGGCCCAACCTCTCCGGCAGCACCTTTCCATCAACACGATTTTGTAAACATGAAGCTGCAAGAACGCTTAGAGAGCTGTTTGACTTCTGAAGATAAAAATACGTTAACAGAACTTGAAGCATCATTGAAGAAGAATAGAGATATATAGCAGAAATGCAACATTTTATTTTCTTTGTGAATTTAAGCTGAGCACCTGCGCTGTTTGAAGAGCCTGGTGTGTCCCAGGTGTGTATCCAGAGTAGTTCACATATAAAACCCCTCCCCAAAAAAAGACACAAACAAACATTAACAATCTATGAAACAAATGAAGCAATTTTTAAAAGGCTAATTTGCATCTAATTATGTAAAGATAATTAGGAAAGTATCTACTATACCCTACCTATGTCACCAGAGCCATAAATACTATTACATGCCTCTTCTAACAGAAGTTTTGCAAACCAAATGGCCACGTGAGACCATAATATTTATTTTAAACAACATACGCAAGAAAATATTTGTATTATTTAATGGCAGAAGAGTACAAACTATAGTTTAGCTTAGCAAATACTTTAGCAGAAAGCACGGAAATGAAAAATTCACTGCTGCTGATAGAAGCAGCACACAAGAAATCCCAAGTTTTTCATGATGAGAGAGAAAATATATTACATTTATGTTGTCCTTGAATGTGTTATAAGTAGAGAGCACAGAGGTTCAAGCAGACGACACTGAGCTTTAATACAGAATCTAATGCAAAATTATTTGAAGTAATTTTATGTTCCTTCAGTACCACCTCAGGTTCAGAACTGACAAGATTTGTAGAAACCACTGGAGAATTTGGCTGCTCAGTCAGAGAGAGTTGGGGCCTTATTTAGGGCTTCAGCTTGGGTGACTGATACCTAAGATATTCAAACTCACTAATCACAAAATTTTCAAGCTACACCCTCATTTACACAGTTAAATAGATTATTTTAAAGTATATATTTTAAATATATTATTTATTAAATATATTATTTTTGTGTTTTCTTTGGATGGGTACATCACTTTTCAAGACAGACTCTTCATACACGAGCGTGGCCATGCAGCTAACTGTGAAAATCAGAATTCTGTGTCCTTTCACATTTTCAGTATTTCTGTGACAATCCATTTGACTCAACGGTATTTTTAGGCTCTGCTAAAGCATGATTGACATTTCTGTTAATTCCTGAGCAACATTAAAATGCTGCACAGCATACTTTAGGGAAGATAAGAGACCAAGGGCCTCCTTATGTTAGTATGAATTCAGAGTAACTTCACCGAAGTTATGGAATTACTCTGCTTCCCAACCACCGGGAATTTAAAATCCGTTCAGCTTGGTATTTCCATATGAGAGAGTATGAATGTCATTTTACTTGCACCGGAGCAGCAACTCCACTCAAATGATTCTGAATTCCCACGTATGGCAGGGAGAGGGACACAAGTTGTTCAACCTGACAGCATCACTTCAAATTACACTCAGGATCTTTTAAAACCAGTTTCGATGCAGTTCTCCAGCGGTGAAAACAACTAATTTTGTCTTTATAGTCTAGATGTGTGAATTATGTTTACTCACAAATGACTCTCTGATGACTATTTGGATGTCACTGAGGGGTTGCTTTGAGTCACTTCTGCGGCGTCTCAGCCGCTCGGGTCTGGCGGTGGCTGTTTATTTGTGCAGCAGAGCAGCAGTGCAGGTTTTTCCACATGGCTCAGGCAAAAGAAGCAAGTCATTCCATCATCCATCTCCTGTCAGTGTCTTTCAAGCCTGGCAAGATAATATCTGTATGTACGCATACAGATGGAAACTATTCACCTATTTTGATCTTTGGCTAAGAAAGCCACGATCTGCAATCCTGCCAGACCGCTGGCGGGGAGGAGGTTTTTCTTCCTGACACATATCACAGCCTAAACAGAATTGAGTTCTACTTCTTGCTACTCACCATGAATTCTTATCACATAATCCAGTTCAAAGAAAAGATCTTGCCTGAACAAGAAATACACATTTTTTGCAGATAAGGAATGTTTGAGTTAGGCTTCCCCCGGACTGGAGTAGCAGGAGACTAAAATCAACAGCAAACAGCTGTAAAAATGAGGTGATAACCTGTAGTTTCATCAAACATTAGCGAGCTGTGATTGCAGTAAATGTAATTCTTTTCTCTAGGAAGCCATTAATAGTTAAAATGGGAGCTCATTAATATCACTAATATGGCAACTTCAGAAGATTTGTGCTGTTTTTACAGAGAACGCGTCAAACTACTTGAAAGCTCAAGAATAGTGTCAAAAAAAGAACTTTGTCCTGAAAGATCTGAGGAAAATCTCTGCTAATGATAACAAAACTGCACATTCTAGCAGTTTATCAGAAAGGCAAATATTAGCACTATGAAGGCCTAAACTCAGACTAGTAATAGCCTTTGCTCGGTTACAGTGAGGAGACCATCACATCCATTCTTAAACATTCTCTTTTAAATTATTCAAGAAATGCACAGTTACGGATAGAATAAAACAGAATTTCCATTGATGAATTATGCACTGCCTACAAGTACTTACACTGAAACAGTGGGTTTGCCTATATCAAAAGCTGGAAATCTCAAGAAGGGTCGAAAGAGCTGAACTTCACACAGCTTCCTCTCCTGGGCCCTCAAAACTGAACTCTGAATTTATAACACAACACAGACAACTGTTAGCTACCAGCCTAGCTAGAATGATGCCAGCTACTTGCAGAAAATATACAATCTCACAGAAAAGGAAAAGACTAAATGTGCAGTCTGTTGGGAATTCACTAAGAAGCAAACCCTGGCAACACTCATGCCTCATGTAAAGCTATTCAGGTGGGGGGATTATTAGGAAACATTCCAGACAACAGATTAGTTGACAAAAGGAATAAGATACTCGAAGGTGAATGGTATCTGTCACATACCATGATTCATCAGGTAAGTACCAGATGTAGATACGTGGTATAGAAAACTCTCCCAACATCAACTAGAAAGATTCAGACTTGGAAATGTTCCTAATTCAGCTATTCCAAACCAAAAAAGCAGAAATAAGAGAGCATTGAGAGCCTCATAATAATTTAATAATCAAGATTATTTCTGAATGGAATTATTATAACAAAATTCATTTTCTATTGAAAATATTTTTTTTCTTAACAGTCAGACTCTGGAATACAGAAAATAATGGGGTTTCCCAGTCTGTGCAAAAGAGTATTTCTTGTGTGGTAAATATCCATCATTATTCTGAAAGAACACTTAGAGAGCCAGAGAACTGTGAGAACAGGGAGAAGTATGCCTGATGCTCAGCACTTCCAAACGCACTCGATACCGTCGGTGCGTAACACACGAGCGAACCCAATCCCTGAGTTCAGAAATCACCACCTCGCCAAAGCCGGCAACGTTTCGCACCGTCGAGAAGAGAAGGCAGCGAGTTTGGCTTTCGCCTCTTCCAACCGACTGCCTGCTCAAACTCGGTGGCGCTTTGCAGCCCGTACTCCCCGCCTGGAAGCAGCAACAGGTGACTTCTCGGGGAGAGAAGCAGAGGCCAGAGTTGGCAAAGCACAGCACACCCTTGCAGGGTGCAATGTGTTGGCAAGCAGGGAAAACATTTGTCTGGATGGCTCCACCCTGAAGCTGATGCGTGTGTCGCTATTTGAGCTCACGTCCTAGTAGCCGGCGTCCCGAGTCCTCCTGGTAACATGAGTGTGGGCTGGTTTACGGTTGCATTAGTGGAATTTGTTTCTCCTTTTTCCTTTCAGAAAAATCTATTAATTAGAATAAATACAAATGAGAAAGCAGCTTTTTAGCTCAAAGCAGTTGTCTGTCACTTACGGAATGTGGAACCAAACGTAGTTTCCCATTCTTTGGTTCCCTGTCACGTACTTTGAATACGTTTCCCCTTCCCTTAGAGGCACTCTCTTGCTGATACACCCTCAGTGAAAATTCTCTCTTAAAGCTCGATTTGGTTGTCAGTTTAGTGCATAAGAGCACCGAATACTGTAGTACGGTGTTCTATATGGTATCATATAATGAGCGTAGGCCAGCTAAAAATATTCAGTCGTTTTGGAAAAGCCACGCTCTTTGCCAAAGCACGGAAACCACAGCACGGTGCTGCAGTCACCACAGAAATGCAAGTAACCAGTTAGAGGTGTCTGTAATTAAATTAGAGTTCTGTGGTAACCATAAAGTACTCGTGTAACGAGACAGAGAAATCAGGAAGGGTGATCACTTCATCACTGCACTAAAAAGAAAAAGGAGAGCACTGAAAAATGAGAACACGCCATGTTGAAACATAAAAATAAGAATGATTCCAAGTCCACCAATGACATCTTTAAGAAAGGGAAGGAAAACTCACATTAATCGGTATAGAATTATAAAGCAATAGGATTACATCAATATTTGCATAAACAGAACAAGTAATTGCACGAAGCAGAAGATACAAGCTCTTCAAGGATCTAGGCCACTGCCCAAGAAAAAAATACTCAGGAACAGCTGCTGTAAGGTCGCCAGCTTTGCACAAGCAAAACCATCAAGCCATCTGGAAAACAGAGAAAAGAAAGATCCCAACTCTACATGCCAAGTAGCAGGTCTAATATTAAACTTTCAGGTGTGTCATAAAAAAAATAAATATTAAATGTAACTGTCAAGGTCAGTGAAGAGAAGCACTTTGGCTCTCCCTATAGGATGAAGGAGGCAATGCCTCACTTGTGGCATATGTGCTTCAATACCTTTTGGAGAAACAATTTAAGTGGAAAAAAATACTGTTTCTCCTTCTCTATTGCTCCGAAGAGTTATTTTGTGAGCTCTGCAAGCACAAATGAAAAGGCGCATTGTTAGACAAGGGGAACCTTTTGTCATTTCACAGTGGCTAAAGCCCAAAGTGAGGCCAATGACAAAAGCATTTTGCTTCTTTAATAAAAATTCAGTTGACATGCTGAGTAGGTGCAAGCGCGCAGGAACACAAGAGAGCTGGAAACTGAAAACTTCCATTATTTAGAAGCTCCTTTCCTTCAAGAAAAGGGCTGCATTCTGGAAAGCTGTGTGATATTATGATTACTCTGATACAGTACATATTTCTGGAAGAAGCGAAGTGACCTATCTCTAGGAGTTGAGAAGCTCTAAGTTGTATCAGCCCTGCACAGTGGGTTTAGGCAATGGATCCTTGGGTCTCCAGGAACAGTTTGTCTAAACTAGAGGCAAACAGGATCTTGCTACCAAGGAAAGTTGTATTTACACAAACCCCTCTCATCCATTTTCACCAAACAAGTCATGTCCGGTCTAGTAATTTGTGGTTTTGCTGTGAAACGGCAGAGTCTGAAGAGCTCCAGGATGCATCTGATGAATGGCACGCAGGTCTGAGAGGGCTAGGGATTCTTCAGTGGCTCCACGTTAAGCCTGACCATTTTCATTCATTCAGGTATGGAGTCATGCACGCTTTAGCATAGTAACAAGAACACTTACTAAATGAGCTGATACTTGGGCTTGGACCTAAATATTTGCATGTGCTAGTGTCTGGGCAGCCAGAGCAGGTAGCGCACACAGGCTGCCTGATAGCCTAACACAAGCAAACTCCAAAGTCTGCAACGAGTGAACAGGAGGAGATGCAGAACCAAGAAGAAACAGGATGCAGAATTTAGCTGTTTAACTAAGGGATTCGCATAAATTCAGCAGTTCTGGTGAAATTCTTCATAATGTGGTCACAGGAGCAGTTTTTCCTCTGTATTGTGCTGGCATTGCTCTACGTAATACACCCCCTACAAATGACCAACCTCTCTTCCAAGCACTGTCTTGTCAACTAAGAAAAATGTCTGTAAAGAAGGGGGAGGAGGGAAGGACTGAACTGAAGGGTAAAGGAAGGAAAGTGAGATTACAGGGGTCTAAGCTCATTTAGACCTACGACCCAGCAGTCTGCACTAGCTTCATGCTGTGCCACGTGAAAGAGAAAACAGCGTTTAGGAATAGATGGTGAGGAGGTGGAGGCAGAAGGGAAATGCAGATGGGCACGAAACCACCAAAAACCTGTCAGATCGGAGAAGAGGGAAGTTGTAAGGAGTGCGTGAGGAGCAAAAGAACTTGACCCTTCTTATTTGTTTATTTATTTTGGATGTCATGAAATATCCAGATAGGGATTAAAAGGACTGAAACAAGATAAGGAAGCTGCATGTGTCCACGCCTCTGCACAGGCAGCTCCAAGAGTCCTGCTGATGCCTCGATTATGATGATGCAAACCAGACCAGCAAGCAATTGCACATGAACAATAAAATATTGGAATGCATCATGTACTAGCTGCTAAGGGTCTTGATGTTACATAGAGTCCAATAAAAAGAATAAAGTTACACATATTTATATCTCCACAGAAGCTCTGTCTGGAACACAGACATTCTCTCTAGTGTCTTACTTTCCTATCAGGCATGAAATCACTGGCTGAAATGAAAATGAAGTGAAATGAGAACGAAGTGAAATGAAAATTAAATTAAATGAAATCCAGTTGGGGTAGGTGGTATGGTAGAGACACCAGCTAATCAGTCCCAAAAAACCCCTCAGCTGTAGGTAAACAGTTTTGCTTTGTACTTCAGGAGCTCCAGCTTGTCTCATAATTGGAACAGGGAAAGAAGGTTTTAAAAAGAAGAAGGAAGGAAGTGGCTCAGGCAGAGCAACAAGGGAAGGATTAGCTTGCCCGGCAGCGCTCCTCCCAGATTGCTTGCCCAGAGTGCTGACTAAGGGCAAAACCCCAGAAATGACGGGCAAGTAACTGGGGTGGGAGAGCATGAGGAGAAAGGAACGTTTTCCTGGCCTCTTGTACCTGAGAGCCTCCTCAGCCAGCTTTGCACAACTGCTCTGCAAGAGCGTGCACACGCAGTGCAGAGACTAATTTCATCAGGTAAATAAATAAATTCTTTCGCTATTTCACTGGGAGGAAAAAAAAGAAAATGGAAATCTAATACAGCATGAGGTAGTAGTAACTCATGGTGCTACTACTGGCAATGCAGGGTGCCATTCAGAGAGGGAAGAGGAACACAGTCAGAAACAGCTGAGAGAGTGGGCGTCCAGATCAAACCTAAATTCACGAGCAGCACAGCTCGCCCACGCACGACGTTCTAGGCGGTTTGTGAGCACTTTGGAGGGGCCACCTCACGCTATACATAGATACATGGCTGCAAACGGGCACCACGTCACTATTTCACTATCTGGGTAAAAAATCAGAGAATGCTAGGCCTAAGTTTAACTACGACCATTTTGCACTTCCCACAACTGCAAAGCTGCCAAGTCGCTGCCAGATGCCTGAAAAAGATTTGGGGATTGCTGGAGGGAGCGTGTACCAAGCAAGGGAGTCTGAGATTTCGCCTGTTCTGTTTTTCATTGCTCTCCCTTCTCCCCGGACAGCAGATGGTGGCATTATCATGGATGGATTATTTGTTAACAAGGATCTTCTCCTGACTTCTCAATGCAAAAATCTAAGTGTCAGAACGCAGGGCGCTCTAGGCTGTCCCGGTGTATTAATGGTTTTAAGTTTAAAAGCACAACTGAGACAACTTGCCAGAAAAAAATAGTGGAAAAAAATCATTTCCACTGCAAAGAGAAAACACTGAATTAAATTCTGCTGTCTTAAGTATTGTAAATTTACATTGTGCCAAGGCACCACATTATTCTGGTTTTTTACAAGGATGAAGATTATTAACTCATTAAATTTTTCTACAGCTTTCTTGAAGTCATGATGATTAAAAATAATGAGAACTTCAGTAACATTGTGGACATGTCAACAGAGTGGGGAATGTCTTTCTGACTATATTGAACCATCCTGGTCACTACAAAAGGAAATGTCTGTAAATTTCCCAAACTGGATTGTTTGAGAGTTAACTTTAGAACTCTGAATCTATACAATAAAGATGAAAATATGGACAATAAATGCATGAGACTAAACTAGTTATTTTTTAGCAGGCTTCCTGGCTGCTGCCCAGAGCATTTTCTACTGCGCTTAAATGCCCTGAACACTTCTTATTCTTCTTTTAAATAGATTTTCTGAAGTTTGCATTAAGAGCTGCTCTAATACCAAACTCACTAAATAGCCAGCAGAACTATCTCTTGGCAACAGAACAAAAAGTGGGAGAGAATGTTGAGTGGAAGCGGGGAAGCAGAAAAAGGAGGAGATATTTTAAGGAAATAGAAATATATGTATTACCGCTTGGACATTTCTTTTAATATCCTGAGTAAAACTGGTGTTCAGCAGCAGTACAAAAGGGTAAGTTAAGCATCCTTCAAAGGACAGTGTGTATCTCACACTACTTTGATGCAAAAAAGAAAAAAAAACAACACTATTATTATCAAAAGATAAGCTGGACAAGTCACTTTAGGGTGTCTAAGTGCAAATAATTCCACTCCTCTCCTCCCCCCCTCTCCTTAATTTCTATGGGTCTATTCATTCAGATGTTTTAGAAAAATTGTTTAGTCTGAGCATAAAAAAGCTTGTACTGTTTCCCACAACATTTTTACATGGCACTTAATCCTTTCTGCCCTTGTCTGCAGTCTGGCAAGTGATGCTATCAGGGATTTCAGGGATTCAGAATCTCAGGATTGAGGCCCTATTTTTTTCTGCCTTCTTTCCCTAAAACCTCTGCCCTGTCAAAGCATCCAAGTGAAAGGACTGACTTCTGCTACACTGCACCTGGAGAAGACCAACCTTCTGCCCACCTCCATTCCTTCCCCTTGCCCCCAGACTGGGTTGGTAGATGTAAACTCTTTGATTCAGGACTGAATGGAAATCACTGACAACGTAGCCTTGTTTAACTTTTTGCCTTCTCTATTTCATTTGTAGTGAGCTTGAAAAGCATAAACTTGAAATCTAATATCCAACCATCTGCAATTAATACCGTTACCGAGACAGACACTATTTCTCGGATTAAAACTACCTGTACCACAGAATATAGGATTACTGACAATACCTACCGGCCATCCTCGTCATCAGAGACTGTAATCCTGAATTTGCTCATGCTTTCTATTTCAGCAGTAAGTCAATAACAAGGGTCTCCTGGCTGCAATATCAAAAAGAAAATGAAGAAATTCTTGCTGAAGAAATGAGAAAGTTTGCTAGGAGGTAAGTCAGTAGGGGTGCGATCCTCAGGCCACATAGGTGGGGAAGTTCAATAAATTTTTTTTTTTGTAGGAATGAGTCATGAATTCTTCACTAACTGATTCATCTGTAACAAGAAATTTTAAAGAGGACACATACAGAACAGTCTGTGTTTTTCATGGAAGGCTCAAAATCGGAGAATAAAAATAGATGCTACAGAAGAGAATCAGATTGTTTAAATTAGTGTGCTAATCTCAGGCATGATTAAGAGAATGTTTAAGCTTTTGCCTTCTGAGAGTAGACCATAACTCATCACAAAACAGAGACTGTTTTTAAAGTAAGAGTAATTGTTGCAGACTATACTGCATTAAAATGTTCTGAAAGTAGAGATTCACATTAATTAGAAAACTGTGCACATCTCACACGCTGCTGCTTGTTCTGTGTTGCTTTTCAAGGTGGGAATTGATTTTGTATTTATTTATTTCTTTTACATACCTTATTGAGGTAGAATTGACTCTGCTATTTCAAACCTGTGCCAAATTAAGCGTATAAAGTAATAAGGTGATCGAAGCTAGTCATTTCTAGAAAAGCAGAAGTCTTAAATATTGGGCTATGCCGTAAGTACTTCTGTGTACACTTTGAAAGCTGATTTTGTACATTTAACCAATGGCAAGCAATAGGAAGTTACAGAGATGGTGCTGATTTTTATGTGTTTATTTCTTTGTTTAACAAAACCTGTGCAAATTAAGGAAAGTTCTGATCAGAATCCTACGTAAATTTTTAAGCCTCTTCAGATGTACTGGATGGAAAAGGCCATAGACCAAGACCAGGAGTTCTGCTGGAGGGCTGTGCCCTCCACTATCCTACAGTACAGTGACAAAAATACCCTCAACAACAACAGAAGACATAACCTTCTGACTGTAGCTGGGTGTAGGAATTCTCCTTTCTGCCTGCTACATCTTAGCTGAGCTAATCACAGCTCATACTAAACCCACAGGGGAAAGGTACCCAGTAAGCACCTCCTGTGGCACAACCTCACTTTGCCGCACAGGCAGGGGTCTTGCTCTACGTGGTTACAGAGCGGAGAACAGCAGGAGAAAAGCTTCAGCACCTCCCACAGCGTGATGCCGTGTTTATACAGAGAAAACAAGGAGGAGGTCACCTCCACGTCCCTTGACTACAGAGCCCATAGCTTTGCTCACCCACAGGAGGGGATGCAGAGATCCTGGTATTCTTCGCTTCTCCTCCTCTCCTCTCCTCTCCTCTCCTCTCCTCTCCCCCCCCACC
>NW_009697685.1:2621-12098 GCF_000703405.1 Apaloderma vittatum | reverse complement strand
CTCCTCTCCTCTCCCCCCACACGCAGAGGAGGGTTAGGTAGATAGGGCCACTGAGGGGAAAGCAGATGAGGGGAAATGAGGGAGCATTTTTCCCCGAGGCCTTTGTTTTGAGAGGTCAAGGAGGCCTGACACACAGTGCCGTAAGTCTCCCAAAACACAGTCATGGACTCAACTCAGTCTTCCCAGAGCTCCTGTGGGAGGGCTTGTGGGAACATTTTGCCCCTTGCAAAGAGCACAGTATAAATCCCTGGCAGAGCTCTGTGTAAGTCCTGGCCGCGTTACCAAGGACAAAAATGTAGCCCCACTTATTAGACTAGATCCTCTTTTGGCCTAAGTCAGCATTGCTTGAGTCACTCTGCAACAGCTTAACCAACATATCGCCAGGGCATCTGCTGAGTTCCTGTGAGCGCAAACTGCGACAAAAACTGAACAGAAGACAGCCTTTAATTTCATGAAATCAGGAGCAGATCAGTCCTGGGTAAGGTTATACTTCCAACATACCGAATCACAGTTGTTTCTTGAGTGCTGCTTTTACTTGATCCTGAATAAATTACTTGCTCTAGGATCTTCTGGTCTACCAGTCCTTCCTGTCCTTAAAAAAAGAGACTTCAGTAATTTGATTGAAGGAGTAGTACAGTAACGGGAGGATCCAATATTTTTTTCAGATACAAACAGTATGATGCTTATGTAGTAAAAATATTCCTGGTATATGTCATGTAATATCTAGCTACAATATGAAAACGGAATAGCAGTAGCTGGAGTAATGATAGAGGGGCTGGAATTCTTGAGCTGCTTCCCACCATTGTAAAAGCTGAAATCAAACTATTTCAACACTAAGTTTACTCTTTTCCCCTCTTGCCTAACCTTTCAGGTTCACATTTCATAGATTTAAGTGGTCACTAAGTTCTTGCCAAATTCTCAAATAGTCATAGAATCACAGAATCATAGACTGGCCTGGGCTGGAAGGGACCTTAGAGATCATTTAATCCAACCTCCCTGTCACGGGCAGGGACGCCACCTCTAGACTAGACCATGGGGACCGAGCAGCAATCGAACCCGTAACCTCAGTGTAGTCATTGCTGTCAGCACCGTGCTCAACTCACCGAGCTAACTGGCCCCCCTCAAAGGTTTCTGTGAGGTGCAGTATATTTGGCATGCATAACTGGAAGCAACAACATAAAACAGACATTGCATCCTTTAAATAAACAAGTAAAATATGATTGGTTTGCGCGAGACTACATAAACAAGCATGCAAGCCTTTGCTGGCAGACCTGGCTGGCTCGTTACAATAATTCTACTTGTATGTTTCTACCCTTCACTAGGAATCAGACTTTTTTTCTTTAATTTAACATGACTGCTGTTGTTCTTGCAGATAAACACGTGCCCCAGTATATTGATGGTAGACATGAATGTCACTGTAACACGCAGCCTCTAAATGACTCTTGCCACATTCTGTACGCTCTCTCTTCTAACCTAGTTTACATTTTAAAAGCTCCTTCAAGCTTTTCATCTCATAATGAAGTTCGAATAGTAAAACACAGTAAAACAAAGATGACTGACAATCAGGCATAATATCAGAGACTAAACACACAGTAAACACATTTTTTGTGATTGTAAATTAGTTGACGCTTGTATTTCTTCAAAGAATCTTAGATCACAGTTTACTTACCAAGAAAACATTCCTTCCTTGGATGGGTAAGGAGAAAAATGCGTATCTGATAGTTTTGCCTTCTGCTGGGGTAGTACACTTTACAAAAGAACAAATTTTCTGTTAGTGTTGTTCTACCAAGATTTTCAGCAACAAAAAGAGCTGTATCATTATCTCGGCCTTGGACCTTATCAAAATGAGATGAATTCCATCAGTGGGGCCTACCACATGCAGTTTGTACGTGCAGCAGCCAGGACTAGCAAGTCCTTCCCTAACCTGGTAGGAATACAGGCTCTCTTTAGTGGGGAAAAATGCCCGCTCCTTCAGCAAAAGCTTCCCCAAAGCACTGACATTTGTATAATAAACTGGGAGCTAATGGTCCAGGGTTAAGAAGAGCCCAGCAGATAACCACAGCTACTAGAGAAAGTCACTGCAAAGTTCCAACGTGATTTCAGACCCGGTTAGTTAGCAGCCCACTAACCAGCACAAAACATTTATTTCAGCGAGCGTGACAGCACCAAAAAAAGTGTCTCATGCCGGTCTGTACATCAGCCTAATTAAAAGGAATTAACCAATTTCAGGTTTGATTTGAAGTACAGTTTCCTCATGAAGACACACCCACTTTCGTGGAGCACTGCCCACATTTATCACCCTTGGACATTTTGTTCAGAGCAGACATAACATTTTGGATAATACACAGTATGTAGGATAAAGCCCCAGCAGTTTTTCAGGGGTGGGCTGGTGCTCGCCCACTCGAGTTAGACAGGTTTTGGAGGACTTGTTAGAACAGCAGAAAGTCTCTCTCGTGATTAATAAGCACGCAGCATTGTTCCATCTCCCAGGAAACGATGCTGCTTGATTTGGGCACGCTGTGATGCAACGGCAGTCGTATCAGCCACCGTCTCCCATCAGGTGGGGAGGAACCACCACTGCTTCTGCTCTTCTTCTGGGATTACCATTACCTTCCCTCTCACTGCGCTGCCCAGACCTTCCAGAGAAGCAGCGGCCCTGATGCCTTTTCTCCAAAAGGAAAAGCACTTGGGATTTCTGATTCATTGGTGGTAACAGTTTTCAGTTTCTCCTCTAATAGTCACCTCGCCTCGCGTCCGTGGTCAGCAATGAGAGATCTAGCTGGGAGAGCAGCAGGAACGCAGCGTTAAGCAGCTCACCGACATGAGCAGTGGGGGCTCGGTGTACTCCACGTCCAAAGGGAGCCTGTTTTACAGACAGAATCACAGAATCACAGAATCACAGAATGTCAGGGGTTGGAAGGGACCTCTGAAGATCATCTAGTCCAACCTTCATCCCAGCACACCCAACCACTACACCACAGCCTCAAGTGCTAGATCTACTTTTCTTTTAAACACCTCCAGGGTTGGTGACTCCACCACCTCCCTGGGCAGCCTGTTCCAGTGCCTCACCACTCGTTCAGGAAAGAACTTCCTCCGAATATCCAATCTAAACTTACCCTGACGCAACTTGAGGCCATTTCCCCTTGTCCTGTCATTAGTAATTAGACTGTAATTAGTAATTAGTAATTAGACTGTAGGAAAGGGAAGGAATGAGCTCTTTGCCAGCATAACTTCGGTTAGGTCAGCTGCTTGCAGGAACGAAGAGTCTCGGTGATGTCCTTCAGGAGGTGGGTTAGTTCATTTAGCAACTGGGTAAGCGCTTGTCTCAGTCAAGCAGGAAGTGAATAAACTCCTCCAGGTATCAAGAGCATAACAAATGGTCTTCGCTTGCGTTTACTTCTGGTCAGCAGACCTGCACGAGGCAGTAATTTAACATGAGGACACTTTAAAACGTACAGTAGGAAATCAAATATTAGAATTCAGGAAGAAAATGGGCACTATTTTATACTTCTAAGCTGCGCACCTCCTGCTTGCGGGGTCTTTTTGCGCATGGCTAAGGTGCCCAAAGAAAGCGACCCGAAGACAGTTTGCCAACCCCACGTGCTCCCTGACTGCACTTCATCCTCCTCCTCTATCAAGTATTCCTTGATATTGTTAGTAATGCAGCTGAGGTTTTATCTCCTAAACCCACTGAAATACTCCTTTAATGCGGAAAAATCCTTTCTATGTTCTTATTAATGCAGGTATCTTGTATTTTAGCTTCATCCACAAGCTAAGGAAATATATTTTCAAGTTGGAGTCCTGATTTCTAAATACAGCAATTGCCTTCAGTGTTTATACAGCTCCTACCCTAATAACTGGTAAGAGACAGAAATGGGATTTCTTAATTTAATCACTGGATTAAATCATTAATCACATCTATGCCCGATATATTGTACAATGCAGAATAACAATAGCTGTTCTCCCTCAGGATCTATTACTTCAACTAATTGCAAAAAAAAAAACCACCAAAAAAAGAGAAGTTTTTCCAAACACTGTAATAATACTCCATGTATGCACTCCTTTTTTTTCTCTCCTTATGTTTATGAAATACAGATCAAAATCATTACACAAATGTGTTTATCAAATACTTAAGCTCAAAAACACTGGAAAAACCAGATGAGGGTAGAGAATCTAAAAATGAGCATAAGAGAAAATATATTTATTTTTAAAACTTATCTTGCCATTTACCCTCCTATAGTTCAAGTTCGAGTTGTGCTACATTAAAACTACAAGGTATTGGTCAAATAAGTCTCTGTAAGGAATGGAGTTCTGGTCTTTACTGGTTCTATCTATCGGTATTTACAGAGAACTGGAACTTGGCTGCAAGATTCGTGGAACCCGCTCTCCTCTCCTCTCCTTTTGGAGGTCATCTTTCAGAATAGATCTAAAGAAGGCCAGACATTTCCCTATCTTCTCCATATTTTTTCCCTAGAGTCTGTTTTGCCCGGGACAGTAAATGAAAATGATCTCCCTGTCCTTATCTCAAACCTTAAGCCATTTGAAATATTTTCTCCCCCTGTCTGGTGGAGCAGGGGGAGTGAGAGAGCGGCTGTGTGGGTCTCTGGCTGCCGGCCAGGGTCAAACCACGACAACCTAAGACAAACTGCTCCCTCCCATGGAATCACAACCAGCAACCCTCGCTGGAGCCACTCAGTCAAGGCAGAGTGCACTCAACACTGGGCAAAAACCTGGCCGGTTCCCTCCTGGGGACGTGTCAGTGCCAGCCCCTGGGAAGCCGTCCACGCGAGGTTTTTTCCGCAGGCTTGCTCGCTGCTGCATTCGTGAGGCAGCTCTCTGCCTCTGCCACACACGGAATCAACTCACCTCCTAGCGACTGCTGCTCCCTCCTCATCCTCCCTGGACGAGGAACAGTTGGATTTCACAGGGAGGTTCCCTTTCTATCACTCATGAGCTCTAAAAGCGCAGGAGAATGTAGTGGCTCTCCCTTTTAGTACAGCCAGTGTGAACCCCACAGGTACACAAAGCAGACTGGGCCTCCTTCCAGATGCCTTTTTCCTTCTCTTCTTCAAAACATAATAAGCTCTAGTGCCTCCCATTAAACACTGGAGAAGTAAATCTTTGCACACTGGTAAAAAACCAAGATTATTATTTGACTGTTTCAAGACTCATCAGTTCTCATTCTCTGGTTCCCATGGAAACTATCCCCAGTGAAGTTTGAGCGGGGCTGTGTGCGCAGCAGAAATACCGATAATAATGGAGAGAATTAAGTTTCTGCAGGGGAAAATCTTAAGTCATTTTCAAATTTTGTCCAGGCCTTAGATGGCAAATCATCTGCTAGTTTCATTTCTGCCAAATAAAGAAGTAGAAATGAGTATTTTGCCACGCAGATTTTACGCTCGTAGGATTTTTAGGCGAAAAAAGATACTGGAATAAGGAAGAGTATTTTCTCTGACCAGAGATCAATGTAATCAGCACAAATAGTGCACTATTAGGCTGAAATCCACCCAGTAATAGACAATATTTTTGGAGAGATTTTGTATCGACCTGTCTAGATAAAATTCAGTCAGCAGAGGTACATCTACAGTGTCCCTTGAAACAGTGAGACTGTTTCACTGAACCTGTACCATAAATTAATCTGATGAAGCAAGAAGTAATACATTATAGTTGGAACCAACCCAGTATCCTCAACAGAAAAATACAGAGGTAAGGGCATACCATAAAAAAAATGAGAGGAAAAAAAGCGTTCACTTAAATACAAAATTTTTTGAAATATATGAGAGTTCCGTTAAATTTTGATCCTTGGTGAATGAAAAGCAGTAGGTTCAATAATGACGGTACTTCATAAAAAAATCCTGTGCTTAAAATTAAATTTAACTGTCCTCTGTAGGGGGAAGTTATACGCATTTAAAACCAGCTAGATGACTGGATGACTGAAAGAAGTTGTTATCAAGATAAGCATTATTACAGAGACATGATTATCAGGTAAAGTATTACAGAAATTATGATTAGTAACTATTTAATAGCTCTTTTTTTTTTTAACAGATTTGAAAATAGAACAGGCAAGAAGATGGGAAAAGGAGCAAGAGCACCAAAATGGGACCCTCTGCAGTGAAGGCTACACATTCAACAAAGAACTTAAACACGCACGTAACTGTGTAGCAGTTCCAAACCCATAAACCAGGCAGCGGCAAGTGCTACTCCAACGGGCACCTCCCAATTAAACCTTAAAGTTTGCTAAAAATTCGGCTTCTGTGCAAGCAGAAAGTGAAGCATCCTGGCAGCTGTGTCACCTGCCTATTCTAATGGTAGAATCAACCCCTCCCAGGTGTGACTGACCGCCGAGGGGTCCAGTCCCTGTACTCAGAACATACTCCAGCTTGCAGCAGGAGCCCAGGGTACTTCGCAGAACCAAGAGGTGAGCACGCTCTTTTAAAACACAGTCAGACAGGAAGAAATTGTTGCAAGTGTTCACTTTCGCACAGTACCCTGCTCATTAGAATACTCACTGGGAAAAACAGCAGACGTTGGGGTTAAAGGTCCTTTCAGCTAGAAACGGTTCTTCTCCTGCCTCCTCTCTCTGTCTCTTGCCTCAGAAACAGGCTTAAATACTGGCTGGAAGGTACACTGAGCAGGGGGAGGCGAGAAGAAGCCGTGAAGGAGCATATGCTTACCCCTGAGTAGTTAGAGCTGTCACCTGAATGACAAAAATACAGATGGCACCCCTTGGAGTAGTTCTGGAGCTCAGCTCAAAATGCACCGCCAGGTCTGGAAGCTGGGAGCTGGGTGCAGAAGTTACTCCTCCCTGCCGGAGGATCCAGGCCAGGAGTCGCTCTGCTCCCGGCCCCAGGACGCCCGCATTCCTCCCAGCCTGCTCAGGCAGCCTTGGCAGCTCCGCTCCCTCCCCGGCTCTCGCCTCCCGGGCAGCCCACTTGGCTGGGCGCTCCCCCAGCACCTGGAAGCTGGAACTTTGACATGTCCATGTGAGCAGCAAGCCCTCGTGGACTTCTCAGGTGAACACTCAAACTATCGATTCAGGCATAAGGGGTACAAAGAATCACAGAATCATAGAATCCTAGGATGTCTTAGGTTGGAAGGGACCTGACAGATCATCTAACCCAACCCTTACCATGGGCAGGGACGCCCTTAACCAGCCCAGGTTGCTCAGGGCTCATCCAACCCGGCCTTGAACATCTCCAGGGAGGGGGCAGCCACAGCCTCTCTGGGCAATCTGTGCCAGAGTCTGGCCACCCTCAAACTGAAGAATTTCTGCCCAAGATTCAATCTGAATCTCCCTCAATTTAAATCCCTTCCCCATGTCCTGTCACCATTAAAAGTCCCCCTCCCAGACTTCCTGTGGGTCCCCTTCAGGTGTTTGCAGGCAGAGATAAGGTCCCCCCAGAGTCTTCTCTTTTCAAGACTGAACAATCCGAGCTCCCTCAGCCTATTCTCATAAGAGAGGTGCTCCGGCACTGTGGTTTTGATATTTTAGGGTTGTGGTTTTGGAGGTTTTGCTTGTTGTTTTTTTTTTTAAATAGAAGGATAAAAGCAAGGATGCAGAGCTCGGAGAACAAGCCCCGCATGCGCTGGCAGGGGGGGCAGTGTGCCAGGGGAGGGAGGTGCCTGTTGCCCACACAAAGCTAAATGCCAAAGCTGCAGGAGGGGGCAGGATTGGGGAGACATGCCCATTCTTCTGAACGGGCTCAGAGCGGATTCCTGGCGAGAACGCTGTTTGCCTCTTGCACCCTTTCGCACGCCCAACATCCACCAGCACCACTGTTTAACACAGGTAATTAGGGTAAAACAGGTGAACACCTGAAAGTTATGCAAAGGAGCCTGTTTTCCCTTTCTTCATTCTAAGTCATCCAGCCTTCAGCCTCTGCCAACCACTGTCTTCTATTTGTTAAAAGCAGACAAAAAATAAACTTTCTGTTCCACAGGGGAGGCAAGTATAAACGTACCGGGGACTGAGATGCTCAGACAGGGCAGTAATGAGGGTTGTGGCACAGGGGAAACCGCACAGTGACAGCATCCCTGTCTGAAATCTTGCCTGTGCAGACCACAAATCTAACTGAGAACAGGAGAGCAATACGAAGCGATACCCGATGATTAGAATATTGAGTCGGTTTAAAATAAAGACTGACCAACCAACACTGTGGGAGGCAACTATCCCTACAGGCTACATGAAAAGCGCAAGCTTTCTGCACAAAATCAAAAAGCAGCAAAAACACCCTCAAAAATCCTCTCCCGGTTCTGCTGCCTGCATGAAGGAAAGACAGTAACAGCCCAGGCCAGTGCTCATCCCTCTGCTGCAGTGCAGCACAAGTAAGGAAGGGGAAATCCTAAGGAACTGGCACAAGAAAAATGAGATATATATTTTGATCCCTGGATTGCAAAGGGGAAGAAACGGCTGAACAACTGCGGGTTTGGCATAAAACAGAGCGGGGCTCAGACTTTGACCCTGCTGCCAGGGCTGCTTCACAAAAGCTGAGATTTCAAAATCTGGCTTTAAGCCACACCAAGATGGAATTTTCCAAACTAACGGTTTCCAGACACGACTTGTGGAAAATAAGCAAGATGCTAGATTTTCCATCAAGTAACGATCCTGCAATACAAAAGCAACACATTACAAAAATACAGAATTTAGACGTTACCACTGGAATTTTCCATTTTTGTCAATGCACCTTCAGTCAAATCTACCTGGTTTGACAAAACATTCTAAAATAACTGCATTTTGTGATGAAATGGTCTGTGAGGTTTCTGTTGTCACCTACTCACAAAATTCATGATGAAAACCAAACCACAAAACAAGCTGGAAGTGGACACACAGATCAAATCAGAAGTACTAACCAAGAAAAAAAAATGGATTTTTTAAGACATGAGAATGAATGTAGTAGGAAGAGGCAATGTGTCTCAAATGACAGAGTGTATCTACCCAGAGTTACAGAGGGTTTCAGATTGGCAGTGATTGCCATTTCAGGTACGCTGATACGGGCAGGAGTTGTGGACTGTGTCTATAAAGCCTTAATAATTCAGTAAGACAAGCAAATATACTACAGTTCATCAAATTAAATAGCTCCTTTCTCCTACTTCTGCTGAACTGTCTCTGCTTTATCAGGGTGCCACAGGAGCCCAGACGGGGAGCAGAGCCTCGCTCCTGCAGATAACAGAAGTCACAGACGGAAACCCGGAGATGGTCGTTCCAAGGTTTCCTGCCCTCCCCTTCCTTCAGGCACAGAAATACATTTCGGAAGTTGTCCATTGCTTAATTCTGTTTTGTATGTAGAAAAATACGGAAAATAGGATAGCTGGATAAAAATCAGCTCAGCCTGGGAGAACCCTGAGCTTTCTAATGCTCATCCCCGTGAGCTGTTAAGAGGAGCAGAGCTGCTGAGCAGAGGCCCGAGTTGGGAAGCCTGAGGTTGCCACCTTTTGGAATCGCCTGTGAAGTGTGTGGCATTTCCCAAGGGCAGAAAA
>NW_009697685.1:0-2597 GCF_000703405.1 Apaloderma vittatum | reverse complement strand
TCAGACAAACCGCGTACACTGCTAAAAAGTCTTCACCTCCAAGGGTTTTAATCAGGAGCAGCGTGTTCTACAGGTTAGTGCAAAGAACCCCAAATCAGCCCGTGCCTTACATGGAAATGCCACATAATCTGCTTTTTGATGGGAGTATGTGGAAAGGCTTTCCATTTGAACCCCTACTCGGTTCCCCCACCTTGTCCCCATGCTCCTCCTCATCTTGGGAGCAAGCTGGCCCAGTACTTACCCAGAAGCTTTCCCATCTCCCTGCTGGTGTGGGGTTCCTGCCATCACCTTTACTCCCTCCCTCGCACATCTCACCCTGCTCTCCAGGCTCTCCTCACGGTGCAACTTGCACTGCTCTCACAGAAGGTCCAGATGGGACAACAGGCAGCCTGTTTTCCTCTCCTTTCCAGCTCAGGATTCACAAACTGTCGGTACATTTAACTCAGCTGTCGTCCTAAATTATGAGGTTCAGTTCTGCTCCTCAGCTTCAACAGGAGTTGTTCCTGAGCTTAACGAAATTTTCATTTGAAGATTCTGTACAAAACTCATATGCACCACCCTAGAAATGGAAATAGTATCTGTAAAAAGCAACTTTTCTTACTAAAACCTCCTGGCAGGTATGCCTGGTACAGCTGGTGACAGAAAAAATGGATTAAGAATGATATGGGGACGATGCCATCCCAAGTTCACCATGTTCATACTTTAATTCAGTTCTCTGGCTTCCGTCAGACCAAACTTTTAAAGATATCGGCAATGAAGGCAACATCCTTTTGGGCTGTATTACGAAGATTATTGCTAGCAGGCTGAGAGAGGTGATCCTTCCTCTCTACTCAACACTGGTGAGACACATCTGGAGTGCTGGGTCGAGTTCTGGGCTCCCCAGAGAAGATTAACATGGGCACACCTCAGCAATTCCAGCAAAGAGCCACTAAAGTGACTGAGGGACCGGAGCACCTCCCGGACAAGGGCAGGCCAGGAGAGTTGGGGCTCTTCAGCCTGGAGAAGAGGAGGCTCCCGGGAGACCTTAAGGCAGCCTTCCACTGCTTAACGGGGGCTGCAGGAAAGAAGGGGAGGGACTCTCTATCACGGAGCATAGTCGTAGGATGAGGGGTAACAGTTTCAAAATGAATGAGGGTAGATTTAGATTAAATATTAGACAGAAATTCATTACTGTGGGTGTGGTGAGACCCTCGCAGAGGTTGCCCAGAGAAGCTGAGGATGCCCCCTCCCCGGCAGCGTCCAAGGCCAGGTGGGACGGGGCTTTGAGCAACCTGGTCCAGTGGGAGGTGTCCCCGCCCATGGCAGGGGGTTGGAATTCGATAATCTTCAAGGTTCCTTTCAACCCAAACCTTTCTATGATTCTATGCTCTGTCGATGTCATTTTCTATCACTTGAATTTTTAGATACTCGTTCAAGAAGGTTTTCCTTGTGGAAGACATTCATTTCTCTTAAGTTTAGCCATTTAGGTGCCAGAGACCTCAGGGAAAGACAGAGCAGCAGCAGCAGCAGCAAGGCATCCGTCTCACTTATCTCAGAAGACCTATCTCAGCCTGCTATGATTTGCCTCTCATAATTTATTAGGAAAGGGGCATGGAGACATAAAATTTAACCTGCTGAGATTATGTAAAAAAGACAACTTTTTGACTAGATGTGAAAGCACATATTCTTCAGTAAGCATCTAACTTTGAAAATTTTTATTCTATTTTATTCTCCTTGAAGAATGGCAGAGAGAAATATAAGATCTCTTATAACACATCACTTAAGCAATTTAGTTACAAGATTATAGTATATATATAAGTGTATATATATAAGTATATACATCTATGTATAAAAATATAAGTACTTAGTACTTGCAGTCTGTCTTCACAGAAGCTGAGAGGAGATTCCAGCGTGCACCTTCTTGTTGTGCACTGACCCTGCTTTTTAAGAACACAATCATTTTTCTCATCACAGGCTGTAAAGCTGCTATGAAACACAAAAAGACACTCAACTGAGGCGTTCAAGTTAAATGTCCTTAAGATCTGGCTTAGGCATTCCTAAAAGATACTTAAATGCTTATTAACTTCAACAGTATTGGAGTGGTGCCAATAATCTAAATTTTTGTTGAGTACTCTGAAAGTAACTCCAGTAGTTCTGGTAACCAAGTGCTCCTGTAAATGGCATTCAGGATTCAGACCTTTATGTCTGAATGAGGAAGCAGCCTGTTAGCAGTAATAATGGAAGACTGTTGTCATACAGAAAATACTCAGGCCCAACAGTCTGTTATTAGTGATTTATACAGCCCTGCCATTAATATCCTGCCTTTTCAATAAAACTTAAGTTAGGCAATGACAGTGAGAAAAATGAGTTTTCTCCCCAGCAAGCTGACCAAGGCTGTGCAGTGTCCTGCAGCTAATATTGAGTTAAAGAGACGGAGAGAGAGAACTTTTTGTTTCTTTGTTGTGCAATTCAGTCATGCGGAAGGAGAACAAGTGTTTACTATTCTTCCAGAAAAAAGAAGCATCTGTGATGATTGCCAAGAAGGACTCACTTGCTCACTTAACGATGTGCAAAATCTTGGTCAAGTGCTGGAAATACTTTAAGTTTCACTCGAATTT
>NW_009697684.1:5199-18956 GCF_000703405.1 Apaloderma vittatum | reverse complement strand
TCTGGATCAAAAGCAGGAGATCAGATGGAGTTCTTCCTGGACACTGGCCATTGCAGAAAGAGAGACAGAAACTCTCGTGATCACTCAATTTATACTAAATATGCCGTATACGGGATGGAATACTCTCGTTGGTCACCTGTCCTCTCTGTTACCCCCCAGAGGTGCAATCTTTGACTTCCTTGTGACCCCTCTCACTACCCGGCACCCCCAGCGTGGCACCCAAGAGCCAGCAGTGGCCTTGGTCACTATAGGAATAAGTATCAGCAAGAGCCTTTCTGCATCCCAGTCCCAGGCAGTAACTGTAACGTCAGGTGTTATCACTGCCTGTAGCACACACTGTCTGCAGAAACATGCTGCTGACTTCAGAAAGTGCAGCCTTTTAGAAGAGACTAAACTGGAAAATAATAATCACTGAACAGAATTGGTTTTGTTTAGCCCAAACCTATGTACTTCTTCAAACACTGCATGGCTGTTAAGCACGTGGAACTGAAATGATTATTCTTGAGAAGTAATGAAATACCTGCAGTGCCTTGTGTTTTGTTTATCGTCAGAAGTTTTAGCCTTTTGAGCTAATCTCAGTGGATGGAATGGTTGTAGGGTGGGATTGTATCATGATTATTTCACGTCGGAGACACTAATGTAATGAAACATTAATAGGAAAATGTAACAGCAATGCATTTAAGATTGTTCCTAATTTTCACAAAAATAAGTTTTCTTTATCTACATCAAAATCAGAAGTCTGATAAGCTTGGAGCAGTTCATAGGTTTCTTTTTACTGCTTTATTTCATTCAGGAAAATTATATTTATTAAGTTGCGCAAATAAAATTAATCTATGGATCTTACTGCTTTTTTTGTGCAAGAAAATAAGGTACAGTAGTGTAAGATGGTTTTAAACTGATATAGCCACACTGCCTTGTACTGCTTGCTCTAAATTGGTAGAACAATTTTCTGTGTGTTTGAGCACCCACATCTTGATTATTTTTTTTTTGTGACAATATCTTACAGCAGTGGATAGATCAAAGTTGAACTTGAATCCCCAGATGATGCAATATATCTGTGACATAGTTAAATTTGAATTTTCCCTTATTCTGCACAGATTGCAAAATAAATGTTGACATTTATTTTGCTGACATTCATCTACAACCTTGTAGTATTTATTGCACTGGGTAAGAGGTTGAGACAAAACTGGCCTCTTCTTTGTGTTCTTGCTGTCTGAAAGCCATTTCCATGAACTTAAGAGTAGCATTAATTCAGTTTGTCGAGATCCAGTCTTTCTTAGCTGGAGGATGACTAGTCTGATGACAAAGTGAAGAGAGAAACTTACACTAAATTGTGTTGATGCCTGTTACTGCCACTGGAGGCTACTGGTTTATGTGTGTTTGGAAACATTGCAGGAGCTTTCCGAAAGCCAGAGGACGTTCAGTGCTGATTCACAACTACTAATATGAGCTTAATTCTACTGTAACTCATAGATCTGGCTGTTAAGGAGTCTGGTGCCAAAGGTTTCCAGAAGTATTAGTCCTGCAATGCTCTGGATTAGTATAGTGAGGAAACAAGTCTCTCTGGAGGGCTTACACCTTGGTTTCCCTATCTTCATTGTCCCTGTTATCATCGTTACTTAAATTACACCTTTTATCTGTTTTGGTCTGATTTTTGCCTAGAATGCTGGCAGGCTTGGGCGCTGGTGAATGAAGCTAATCTTGGTGATCTCTTAACCTTGACAAATGGTATGTGCATCTTGATTGTATTTACTTGGTATGTGGATTTAATTTGCCTTGGTTTACTCATCAGGAACTTGTTTCCCTTCCTTGAAAATGATAAAAGAGATCTGAGGAGCCTGTTAGCATTACAAGGGAAAAAAAAATGTGATTGTTAGTTTCTTCAGGTACTGGACCATGAACTTTCACCTGGGTTTGTATATTTGTACATTTGTGGTTTGTGTGCGTGTGTGTCCATGGCTTGTACCCAGTGAAGAGAGTTTGAACTCCTAAGCCCTGATGAAGCTGATCTGTCTGCAAGAAAAGCTATCTCGTGCAGGATTCTGCTCACTGTAATGCCCTGGCATCCTTTGACCTCAAATAACAAAGAGAAATCTGTGTATGTGTTCCTTAAGTGTCTTATCTCCAACTACTTTGATAGCTGCGTGGAAGATTTTAATGTTTAAATCACCTGCTGATCTGTGAAAAAGGGTAAATCTTCATGATGCCTTTCTGCCTCAAGTTTGTCACTGCACACCAAGTGTTTCCCCTTTGTGGGAAGGGAAGGAGAGAGGGAGGGAGAAGGGGAGCAGAAGAGAGAGTGTGTGTCATGTCAGCTAGCTGCTCACTTGCACATGTATATGCAAATGCATGACTTTTGTGTAAGTTATCAGAAACAGCTGACTTTTTTAGTAGGGCACTTGCTAGCGTACTCTTTGTCAGCTGTAGTTCACAGCAACACATTGCTTTTAATGTATTTCAGCAATTATCTCTTTCATCACTGAAGTAAATTTGATTCTAAATTGAAATGCGGATTACTGAAGTTTGTGCTTGCATTCTGGTTTTTTTTCAGTAAGTGATGAGTTTGACAGAGTTGGCGTACAAGAAGCCAAACCTGAACTGCAGCATCTTCTTACAGATGACAACACTGCAAACTCTGTAGAAGATGCTCACAGGTCAGTATATTCAGTGTTTTATTTCAGCTCCTTATTTAACGTACTATTTAGTGCATTTGAGAGAGATTTTAACCTCTCTCTTGTATTTCTAAAGTCAACATTTTAAACATAGTTTTGAATCCTGTCTGTTTTCAAATTGTAAATATTGTATATACATGGAAAACCTAAGGTTCTGAGTAGATTTTTCTAATTTACCACAGAATGTTGCAGAATAAAACAGGGCAAGAGGTTGTGATTAAAGATCCATAAGCATTCCGAAGTTTATCAGGGTTAGAACTTGACAATTTCTGAGTTCAGTTCTCAGATTTTCCCAGACTGTGCAGATTATCAGGCACATCACTTAGCCTTTCAGTATTTAGCACCAGGTTCTGATTTAGAAGATGGGAGTAAAGATATTGTTCTTTATTTTTTTTCTTCTTTTTCTGTCCTTTCTGTGTTTTAGTATGTATGTTCTTTCTGGGAAGAAGCTGTTCCCCCCTTTTTTTTTTTTTGTATGCCACTGAATATGTCTTCATGTGGTGTTAGGACAGTAACACAATGTGAACAGTGATTTAGTGAAACCCTTGGTCTTCTAGCAATGGCCTGTTTCTTTCCTGCACTAATGATATTGAGCCCCTAAAAAAAAAATCTTACTGATTGTCTAAGATGCTACTATCTCTCCTTTTTTTCTTTTTAATTCCAAATAGCAAAAAGGAGGAATCAGAAAAAACAGGTTCAGGGAGTAAAGAAACGTCTACTAAAATTCAAGATGTAGCTTTAAACCTGCAGTATCAGAACCACAAGTGCTCTAGTGCATGTCTTGCCAGCAGAACAGGGGGCTCCTACAAGGGTGAAAATCCTCTCAAAATACCGATCCTGTTTCACTTCCAAAGACGCCACGCAAAAGCAGACTGCCTTTCAAAGTCCCTGGATGTGAACTATAAAGCTCCTTGCGGTCGAAGTCTGAGAAGCTTTCAAGACGTGCAAAATTATTTGTTTGAAACGGAGTGCAATTTCTTATTTGTCGATCACTTTTCCTTCAACACATACGTCCTGTTGGGCAGGAACACTGCAAACCCTGAACCCCTCGTGTTTGATGTCGATATTAGCAACGGAGCCGAGTCTGTACCCGTTTCCTTCTGTAACGATCTTGACCGCGCAAGACTGCCTTATTTCAAATATCGGAGGGCGTCATGGCCGCGTGGATATTGTCTCAACAATTTCTCCAGCATGTTTGTTGATTCATGTGACTGCACGGACGGCTGCATTGATAGGTAGGGAGAAAAATCGAATTAATCCCCAGAGAAGTGACACGTGATGCCTCGAAGTAGAGTGGTGGTGTAAATGTGAAGGCATGCGGGACCAAACAGTGCTAAATAGCGAAAAAACGACGCTGTCAGAATGTCTGTGGTCATTGTCTTGTGCTGTGTTCTGTGTTGACTGACACCGCTGTGTCTTTGTCTTCTCCAGAACTTGGGTGCTCCTACCCATCCAGCCTCTGTTGTAGGGAAGGAAGCGCTCAACAGGTGGATTATTGTGTTCCTTTCCCTTTCTTCCCAAACTGGCAGTGCTTCTCCTGCGGGTGGAGCTGGCAAGCAGATCTCGTGGCTTTGGGAAAAGAGTGGGGAAGGGAGAGAGTCTTGTGCCAGCGGAGAAAAGGCTTATTTTCCTGGCAGGCAGGGAAGGATCCTGTGTGACAACTTCTGCTGCAGCTCCTGTTGTGGGATTGTATCCCAGGGATGGGACAGCCTGGAGAGATTTCAGATTGTTTGAAATTTAGAAGGCTGCTGAGGGCAGAGGAAGAAACATCTCCAATCACAACCTCTACCTTCCATCCTTCCCCCTGTCTGAACAGAAGCTATGAAACCCCCCGGTCGCAGAACACGTTTGTGTTCTGAGCCATTCCAGGGGTCCTGCTCGTTATTGTCTTCTTCTAATGCCCGGGAACTCCGGGCTATGTAATACTCTGTGGGAACCTGCCACACTTAACCTACGTGAGTTGGCTAATAAGTTTGTCTGGTTGCTTGAAGGGTGTTGGTCTTTGACCTGATCTCTGCCTGTAGGTGTTACTTGGTGGTTAATCCGTTCTGCATTCTTGATAGCTCAGGCAGCTGCATGTGCTGGTGTGCAGTATAATTGCCCGTGACCCAACAAAAGCTTAAAATCACAGCCCAGTATAACAAAGTTTCAGTTATTTAGTTATTCATTTATTTAGCTTCATCTGAGTGGTGGGGAACAGCAAGCATGTAGCATGCTGCTCCTTTACATTGAACTCCCCCAAGAGTTGAGATGCTGTTGTTGTGCAGTTTAGGGGTTCAGGATTTGGTCTGTTGCTGTTTGCACGCGTGCTGTGGGTCTTTGGAGTTGTCATGGCATGAGACAGTGAAGACCAGCATTATTGCTTGAGTTCTCCACTCTGCAGCGTGAAATTCTTCACTTCCTGGGGGCAAGGGAGGGAGGGGAAGGTAATGAAGTAGTGGCAAACAGGCCAGTATGCTGTGCCAGAACAGGTGATGCTCATTGAATTCAGTTAGTACATTTGGCAGTGTCCTGTTTATAGTAAATTTCTGTCGTACTTCAGCTGTTTGTATGTGCCTTTTAAGGAGCTTGGCAAAAGAGTGGGGTTGGGGTGGAGAGAACATGATTACTGTAAAGCATGCACAGCCACACAAGAGGCAAAGAGAAGGGCAGGGTGCCTGAAATGGCCTTATGGATTAAAAGGAGGGAGAGGGGTTACAAGCACATATAAAAATCATAGAACACCAGGAGGTCGTATAAAAATGTGTGTGTATAGTCAAGTACATAAATTACCTAGATTTATGTGTGATTTACGCTGCCTCAAATACATTCTGAGATGTTCTGCTGTTATTTTTTAGGTCAAAATGTGCATGCCTACAGCTGACTGCCAAAGGCTGTAGTGAAATTTCTCTCTCAAGTAGTAAAACATCCCATGGATACTGTTACAAAAGACTGGAGGGACCTGTTCCTAGTGGGTAAGAAAGACTGAGCTATTGACTGTTATTTTATTTGTGTGCTCTTATTTTAATCCTGTAGCCTAAGTGCTACAGAGCTGAAGTAACTGCGGGTTCTGGATTAGTGAAACATTTAGTCACAAATTTACAGATCAGGATGGTAAAAACTAGTTAAAGTGACTTGAGTAATAAGAGAAAGAGTCCTTGCCCTTTCTCTTACTCCAGCTCCCAGGGATTAATCTTTGACCTGGGGAAGGTGCCGGTAACCTCATGTGTTGAGGAGGGGAATTGTGCTCCGTAGTTTTCTGCAGTGGCCAAGGGCTGAACTCACAGGCTTAGGGAGCCCCTTTCAGTCCTTTGCTGCTGTGTGATACTAGTTTGTGGTTAACGTGCAGAATTAAAGCTGCCAGTGAACCTAGAAGCAACTGAAAAAAAAAAAAGCATGATTGTGAAAATTTTGTTAAATCCTAAAGCTCATGACAGCTACAGTGAAGCCCAGGCAGATTGTTTTTGCTAAAATCTGTTCCACCAGAGAATGAGATGCTTCACAGGGGTTTTTGCTTCTGTGTGATTAACTCCTGTAAAATACAAAGGTAGCATTTATTTTTCCTGTCTCCTTATGACAAAATCTGGCTGTGAGACTTTTAAAAGTTGATGAGTCAGCAGTCGAGAAAGTCCTGAGCTTGCTGCACAATCCGTTTTAGCCAGAGTCTTTATTGTTTCAGTCAACTGCCTTAATTGATGGAGGGAAATGAAGAACAGCAGCTTTGTTTTGGTAATGCCTTCTTTCATATTGTGTTTTGTTTTGCTTTCTCTTGACAGAATTTATGAGTGTAGTGTGTTGTGCAGGTGTGACAAGATGATGTGTCAGAACAGAGTTGTACAGCATGGCATTCAGGTCAGGCTGCAAGTGTTCAACACAGAGAAGAAAGGTTGGGGTGTCCGCTGCCTGGATGATATCGACAAGGGGACGTTTGTTTGTACTTACTCAGGTAACAAAAGGGCACCTGTAGCATAATTCTCCCTCTTCTGCAGCTTGTGCCCTGGAGCTTTTTTGCAAACCAAAGTGGGAAATACGGGGTTGGAAGGGAAGTGAGTCGGTACAATCTTGCAAGACGATCAAAGGGACAGAAGAACCTTGAACAACCCTGCGATGTCATGGTGCCAGACAGTCAAAACACGCTGGAGCAAAGCCTGTCTCAGACTGTTGATTTTTTCCACTCACAGGTCTGCACATCCTATGCCAGGGCAAGGTTTCCTTCAGTAGAAATGCATTCATATTTTGCTTTCCCAAATAATGTTCTTGTATTTGTTTTATGCAAGTTTGAATGGCAATAGTGAGTGTGAACCATCTTAGCAAACAATTTTGACAAAAAACCCCTTTTCTTCCAGGCAGACTAATGAGCAGATCTGAAGTTCAGGCATTGGGAGATACTGGTCAAGAGCTGAAAGAGAAAAGTGCTGTGAATGATGAGAGAAACCATGGCTTTTTTTCCAAAAAAAGAAAACTCAGCACTGCTTGTTCGGACTCTGTGCTAAAACTAGCGCAGACTGGCAAAAATGACATTTCTGAGAAGCAGGAATCTTTGTCTCAGACTGTGGATGATAAAAATAAATCAACCCTGTAAGTTTACCAAAGCAAGCTTAAGCATAACAAAACTAGTATTCTGCTATTCTAGAAAGTCCTTTTTAAAACTTAGGGTAGAACTGAATGTCCTCAGCTAACAGTGTTTTGGGGTTCTTTTCTTTCTCAACTTTTTAAATTCTTGATTATTTATTCTGGTGGAATAGGGTTTCTCCTCTATATTGGTTTTACTTACTGTGTGTACCACTTGGCTTTTTTTTAGAAATCCAGTTCATCCACAGGGTGTACTTAATCTGTCCAGGACATTCTTTCAAATTAGCATACTGATTAATTAATGAAAGATACTTGAGATATATGATTCAAAGATACTTCATGACACTTAAGGATTTGATAACAAATTAGCCACTAACTGCCCTCTCCTTTTCTCCCAGTCTCTAAATCTCTTGTTCTTTGTAACACAACCTTTCCTACTAGGAGTCGTAACCTTTCCCATCAGGAGGCTGACAACACCTCACTTTTGCAGTGAATTATGCAAAAGTTCTGGTCCTGTTTTCATTGTACAGTCAGGTTGTGATAGCCTATCAGGATTACTAAAAATAAAATTACTGCAAAATAACCACGTCACTCTGCCAATAACTTGCTGTAGTCTTTTCTGAAGGAAGGTGTGAGCTTATTTCCTTAAACTTTGTTCGTTGTGCTGCCGTGTGACTTTGTAAACACTTTCTTTATACTGCCTGTAAATGATTGCAAATTCTTGCTCATCTCGTAGTGGAAGATTCTTGTGGATCTTTAGGAAGCACCAGCAAAGTGCAAATGGAAACTTTAAAAAAATATCTGCTGGTATACTGCCACTTAAATTTCAGTGTATTTGGAAACCTAATGAATTCATAATTTTGCAAATTACATAATTATCAGCCATCAGCTAGATTTTACTTCTGCTAAGTGCTGTTACTAAAAATTGCAGAGATGCACAGCTTTAAAGCTACATTTACTGTGCAGCTACCTTAAATCTCATAAATTCATTTTCCAGAGAATAAAAATGTTTCACATGGGGGCTGTCTAGAAAATATGACAGACACAAATACTGTTATTCTTCCTTTTAAAAAAGGACAATCAAGCTGAACTGAGAAACCTTTGAAAGGACATCAGTGTGCTAAGCTTAACATATTCACTCAAGGAGAATGCTGTTAAAAGGACAAACAATGCAGTCATGTAATAATGTCACGAATTCTTGTGGCTACACACCTTTTGAATCTAAAAAGGTTTAAATCTTAGAGCCTTAAAGAGTACCATTTGTTGCCACTGGCAGTCGCCCAAAGTACCATGACTTTTGTGACATGAAAATGGATACAAATGGTTTTATGTTGATTTTTTTTAATAAGGGCTGTTATTTATTGCTAGACATTGTACAGATATTAAGATTAGTTTTGAAACTGATGTTTGTTTTCTACTCTGAACATAATCCAAATGAATATGATTTTAGGTATTTTGAATGTATATGCCAGATACTGCTTCCCATCCTTCCTCAGCCTTCTCCTATGAAAGAGTGAGGAGAGTCTTTTCTATATCTGCCTTATATTGCCTGTCTTCAGCTCTATCCCCTGACCCCACAATATATTTGCTTTCCTGTGTGAAAGCTGCACTGTCAAAGCTTAAAAGTGATAGCAGGAAAAAAGTAAAACTCTGTAGGTGCTCTCTGTTGAGATGATCTGGTAGAATCATAGTAAAACAACAGGGAATTTGGTTTTTACTGGGAAAGGATGTAAAAGCAGATGCTGATCTCTCAAAGAAATATTACCAGCTGTTTGTTTGCAAATACTATGGAGAACCTAACTAGGTCCTCAGTTCTTAAAGGCAAAATAGTCACAGAACCTGGGGTGAGACCAGACTGCAGGCTCTGGTGCATTCTCGATGAACTTGAGAGAGAGAAATGTGTGTTGTGTGAATTGCTTACAGGCCTTTTTGTCTTTCATGATTTCCTTTTGACCTTTTTGTACAGGGGTCATCCAAGAAATTTAAGTATTGAACCCGCAAGAAGGCCTGGAACTAGAACAGTTGTTTTTCATAATCGCCAGCTGAAAATGGTAATAAGTGGCTTTAATATATTCATTTTTCGCTCTTCTGAATAGGTATGTTAATTTTGACCTTTTCATCTTACACATTTATATAGTCCTAATGATCTTTCTTCGTGAGATTGTGTCACGCTGTGAGCTCAGCTGGCAAGCTGGAAGCTATAGCCCATCCCTTCTCTATTATCAACGTGTTTCTGAGACCAGCACTAATGACTCTCACAGCCTTCCCTTCTCCACCCTTCACTCCAGTCTTGAGAGTCTTAAGAAATCATTCTCCCCCTCCACCCCAGTTGTATATGACTGCAGAGTTAGGGGTCAGAGCGATAATATTTTTGTGATGTCCTCCCAATTAATGACATAGCAGGGAGAGAAAAAAATCACAAGAGTTGGAGGCAGTTTTCTCACGCAGTGACACAGTTGGGAAGATTCTAAGTGTAAGTGTTGCCTGCAAATATGTGCTAAGGAGGGAAACCGAAGTAAACTTACTCTGTAGGTTTCATTGGCTTCACTGCAGTCAGTTAATGAGTGTGGGATGCTCGTGCTGACGTCTGGCAGTGCTGTCCATTCTGGAGCTCCCGTAATTGATTGGCTTTTTGTAGTGGGAGTGGAGTAATCCAGCCACATCTGTTCATTTTGTTGGAACTGTGTAAAAAGCATGTGTGGGCTTTGGTTCAGCGACTTACAGAAACATGTTTAAATTCTGGTGAAATTGTTAGGATTTAGGCACTTACTTAAATGTTTTATTGAGCAGGGAGCTCCTTCCAGGTTATTCTGAAGGATAATTTGAATTTTAGATAAATGGTGCATTGCAGTAAAGGTATGAACTTTTGAAACTCAGCCATAGCTATGCATTACAGTAGGTTTGAAACTTTAAACCTAGAGTCCTAAAAACAACTCGCTACCCTGTGTTGACCCAGAGTTACATACAGCAACAATACATCACAGCCTTTTCATTGCCTTTTCTTCTCTTTAAAGGAAATTGATACACTGGTACACAGTGCCAGGTCAGATGAAGATCACAGTTCTCAGATTCATCAGTCAAGCAAAACAAAACTAACCAGAGGAACAAAGAACAGAAAAGAAAGTAGGTTTGCAGAGCTTTAAATGCTGCACTCTTGGTATGTGTCCCATCAAGTGATAAACTTAAAATGCACAAAGTGATCTTTGGAAGTGGGCAGGCCTGTTTTCAGAGCAGAATGATGTTTTCTGAGTAACGCTTAGTCTATCTTAAGAGAAGTCAGTGGTACAGAGATGATCACTGCCTTGCATAATACAATGTGTTAACTGGTACAGGGCGATGTTTTACCTGCAAAGTTGATCCTGGGACATGTTGAACAGTCCCGGCAGCAGCTTTTCAAATATAGGGCAATTGTGGCAAAGTCAGTGTTGCAGATCGTACTGTGTCACACCCAGTAGGTGTTCCAGTCAACAAAAATTGAACAGGATGTAATGCAGGGGTGGGGGGGACCTCAGGCTGGAGAGGCAGTGTGGAACTGATTGCTGTTTGCATGTGCATCTTGTTTCTGTCTTAATTACAGTTTGTGATTCTCTCAGGAATTAAGGTTGAAAATTATAAAATGCGGTGTGGGACAAGTCAAGCTGGAGTGGGATTTGAGAACAAGAGGCTTAGGTTGTTCACAGGAGACTTGAGCAAGTGCTTTAGGCACCACAGGGGGACGCAAGTCATTTGTGGGAGGATTGATGAGATGCATGGAAAAGGGCAGTTGTGTTACAGCCTTGGAAATAGCAAGGAAGCTGCGTACAATTTGGAGGACAAAGCAGAGGAGGAGGAGTAAGAGTTCAGGGCCAAACAAGGGAAAGGCTTCAGCCTTAAAATGAACTTGAAAAATAACTTAAGTGTCCATTGACAGAATGCGCTCAGCAGCAGAAGGAAGAACATCCGACAGAAATTGGACAAACTGAGTCTTCTGGTGTGGACAGTGCGGAATGCAAAAAGAAGAGTCTTCAGGATGTTGATTGTAGCAAGTCAGGTGTGCCGGATGGCGCGAGTGTTATGAGGCCATCCAAAAATGAACCACTAAAAACTGACCGCAGAGAGGAAAATCACAGGCAGTTGAAACAGGACACATTTTGTGAGGAGGCTGATGGTGACAGGACACTTGGGAAGAATGCTAGCGAAGAAAATATTTATGTACTGGATGCCACAAGAGAAGGAAATGTGGGTCGTTTTCTTAATGTAAGTAAGAAGTTACGTGTGTTCTCATAGTTGTCTTAGCTTAAATAAATTATGTATTTGCATACACTGGAAAGTTTTTGTGCATGAACCATGTATGTGGTAGGTGCATGACAAGGCAGGCTGTGTCATGCTCCCAACACTGAAGTGACAGAACTTGAGTCGGTTGTTAGTGCCTCCATAAGATGATACAGGATATGTACTGGCCGTAGTTTTTGGCAGTGTTACATTCCTGAGTGAAATAATCCCCAGGAGTGGGTGAAGTCTTTCTCCTGAATTTTCAAACAGCCTTTTTAGGGGATCCAGAGAGCAAGTGGTACATTTCGTTGAAGCGCAAGCCTTCTCCTAGCCTCGCTTTTTGGTTCACAGACCATTGTAAATTCTAGCTTGAGCTGACTTTAAGGTAAGTGGTGTGATCTTGTAGGAAGCTTCTCTACCCTTCAGTCATAGGTTCAGAAAGTGGTCTGTCACACCGTGTATTTATTCGCTAACTCCCCCCATTTTGACTTGCTGAGAAATGGTAGTGAGTTACCAGGTACCTCCAACATGAATGTTTCGTAGACACGTCTGCATGTGCTCTGCAAGTAACTTCTCTTGATTGGCATGAATATGTATCTTAGAGAAAAATCCTTGCGTGTGTTTAAGCTGCTCTTTGTTGCAGAGGTAAGATGGTGTTAGGATTAGCAGTGCATCTTGCTGAAACTTTTCCTCTGCATCCGTGACTGTACACGTGTTCCTACGTGCATTGAAATTACCTTTCATGTCTCCTATCTCTTTGCCAACACATGTGATCATTTAACTGTGTGCGATCATTTAACCTATTGCTTGCTCCTTAGCACTGCTCCCCTGGCTGACAGCGAGATAAATCTGTCACATGCTGATTATTTGTGGTGCATCTGGAATCCAAGATGAATTCTCAGTATAAATTTCTGGAGGACAGCTTGATAAAAGAACTTGGTTTTCCTAGGCAAAAGCACTTTCACAATATGGTGGAGATAATACTTTAGAGAGACATGGTTACTGCAAAAATAAGTGGCAGTGGCACTGAGTAATAGAGATTCTGTGTGGGCTGGAAAGGGGAAGGAAGCATCTACCTTTACTAGTGACAAATATCTGACACAAAATAAGTTCTTCCACCAATGGCGAGGTATTTCACTGTTTCTAATTCAAATACTCTGTTTTACAGCACAGCTGCTGCCCAAATCTCTTTGCACAGAGCGTGTTTGTAGAGACTCACAACAGAAGTTTCCCGTGGGTGGCGTTCTTCACAAACAGGTGATTTTTTTGAAAGTTTAATGTTGTTCATTTGAGGCCCTAGAGGAAAAAACAGTGCTTAGTTATTAAGAAATAATTATGCTAAAGGAGGGAAGATGCTTAGGTCATGAAACCATAAAACTACCTTCTTATTGGTGACTTCTTATTGTGCCCTAAGGACTGAATCAAAGCTATTTGTTGTCACTAATGAGTTTTTCTTCAGTTTTGCACTGAAATGTAAAGTGGGGGTAGCTTAATTTTGATGCATCCGTTTCAGTGATATCTTCAATGGAAAAATAGATTGAATTCAGGATAATCATTCTCAAAGCCAAGATTCACCAATCCCGGTGTTTTGTCTCAAGGAATGGCCAGCAGATCTGAGTCCCATAGGACAGGATTGGACCCTACAAGGTCTTAAGGCTGAGACACTTTATGGGCCAAACAAACTGGCTTCAGACCTTCTCCTCACAGTTGCAAAGAGAAACTGGGCTTTGTGTAGCCCAGCATGTCCTGGAAAGGTGGCACCAGGATACTCAGAGGTGAAAAATACCTTTAAAAGCAAAAGATGTGGGTCTTCCCATCTTGATGACAGAAAAGGAGGTACAAAGAGCTGGTGTTCTTGGAGACACAAGAAGGTGGGAAAGATTAATATATAAATGAAGCTTAAGACCAGTGCACATGACAGAGTACAAGTGGTTAACTTAGGGAGGAGAGGATTTGTTCCAGACTAAGTAACCCCAGGCAACGCTGATCCTCTGTGGAGCTTTGCAATCCTGGTCCGTATTGACACAGATGCTGTGGATTGCACTGTGAGGAGGGCTTCCAAGAACTTTGAAGACCATGTGTTGAAATATGTCAGAAAAAAGAAATGTGGTTTTTTAGCTAGAATCTTTCTTGCTCAGATACTCAGTAAAGAAATGCGTAGTGGGGACTGAGACCAGTAGGGAGAGGTCATCGTGGTCAGTGGAAGACACTTAGGGAAGAAGATTGTTGAAGGAATGTTACCCTGGCTGGGTCTCTTGCTTTTTGGCAATTGCCCTTGCACAA
>NW_009697684.1:0-5168 GCF_000703405.1 Apaloderma vittatum | reverse complement strand
CTACACTGAGGTCATTGAGCTTAACTGTGTTTCTTCCATGGACTTGTCCGGTCACCTTTTTATTTGCTTTACATATCTGGCCTCCAGAACATCCTAAGGCAGCAAGTCCCAGGTTGCATTTATGTGCTGTTTGAAAAGTCTTCATAAGAGACATCACTGGATGTCTCTTATATTGTATCCAGTGAGAAATATCAGAGAATTACTCTCTTTTTTTTTGTAATGCTCACATTTTTTTTGTATTTTTTCTTAGTTGTCCCTCATCATCTTAGTCTTAGGTATTTAATTTTGGACGATGAATTTCCTATCTTTGAAATTTTTTCCATGTACTGTCAGAGCAGCTGGTTCATGAGAAGCGTGTGTTTAATTCTGAGTCTTAGGCTTTGTGCACTTGCATTAAAACATAGCTTGTCAGACCCAAGATGATAGTCTGTATCACCAGTTTATCTAGAAATCTGTTCAAACCTCATTGGTACACTGTACATAGTAAAAATAACAAGACTATATTCTCATGTAGTTATATTCACTTAGTGTTTTCTTCTTTTTTTTTTGTCTTTGATTTTTATTTCCCAGAATTAGCCTCAAAGTTAGAGCAGGTTGTTTAGGCTGTGACCCTATCATGCTGCTTTTCTCCTAGGTGTGGGTTTTTGCACTCTCCATAGCTCTGGTAGGCAAAGCACTATGCGTTTGCCAGAGATTCCTTAGATCTCTCAGTTCTCTCCCAACAATCTGCCTGTCTGTTGCTCCCTTCCTCCTGTGATTTTGGGGTTTGCATGTGAGTCGTTGGTGACAAAATTGTAAGCGCAGCACTGTTTCATTTCGTTCTAACATATTGACCAAGTGTTTTATTTCTTAGGCATGTGAAAGCTGGAACCGAACTCACGTGGGATTATGGTTATGAAGCTGGAAGCATGCCTGGGACAGAGATTTCCTGTCAGTGTGGAGTTCAGAAATGCAGGAAAAAAATCTTATAGGCAAAACTTTCCTACTGTCAACACATCATGTACCTGGAGATTTATATACTGGGAAGGACTACTACACAGCAAACAGTACGCTTAAGTCTGTGGTGCTAATTACATGAAACTAAAATGCCTTTCACCTGATAATTTTTTTAATTTACACTTAAGTGTCACTTTTGTAGTTTACAGAATTAGAACAGTTTGTCATGGGAACAGGGATCAAGCTTTCCATAGCTAATTTCTGTGCTCCTAGCCTTTTTTTTCCCCTGCCTCTCTTTTCATTCTCAAGCAAAGCTCACAGTGCGCTGGAAGAGCTCCTGCTTCTGTGCCATCTGCAGCAGAGACGTGACTGACACAGAGCAACGGTTAGTTCATGTTTTCTGTGTCCTTCCACAGTGCTGAGGGAGCAAAACTTGTGTTTGTGAAACTCATTGTGAATTCAAGTCTGCCTTTTTAGGGGCAAAGAATTATTAAAATAAACCTAAACCTTATGGATCCAGTGGAATGAATAGGCTTGAACAGAGGTGAGATTAATCTGAAGTTCTGCAGAGTTGTGTTCATGCTGCAAAGTGAGCCGAGCAAGTCCTCCTGCTGCAGGAGAGAAATGACTGGGTTTTTTTGGGTTGCATCCCTCTCCATGTTTGTGACATGCAGAGAAATCCTTGAGAAATTCAGTGTGCCTCGTTTCAGTGCTCTTCTGTAGTGCAGGATGGGTGGGCCACGGAAGTTATTGCCGTGTGGTCTTTTGGTAAAAGGGAAACAAGTGACCTCAGGTGACACCGAGCGCAGATGCAGGAGGCAGCTCCGAAATGAAGCGAAGGAAGGGTGTGCAAGTGCCTGGATTTTGAATATGTTGGAGCCTTGTGCGAAGAAGGTGGTATTGCAGACAGGTGATTTAAGTTGCTTTTAGAAAACACTGCCAAAGGTATCAGTAAAGGTGGTTTTATTGAAGTTATATACTGTAAAAGTGAGAGTTAACAAAGTTTGATAGCAAGGCTCACTCTGTTACTTACCACAGAGGATATGATAATGATTCAGAGTTACCAGTACACAATCTAGGGCACTGTGCTACAAGGTTATTTGTAAAACCAGTCACTTACCAAAGCTCTGCCGCTGATACGGGGTCTCTCAGCCTCAGGGAGTAACCTTGAGAGGCGTCCCAGCTCGACGGGAGATCAGCACCGTGCAGCAGCTGCTTGGCCAGGAGAGCTCAGTGGCGGCTCACTCGGGCTGTCAGATTTATGGACTAAAGTGATTGGCTCGTAGTCAAATTACCTGCGATGGAAAGGATAAGTGTGAGACTCCTTGTACCCACAACTTGCTTTGCTCCTTGATAAATTAGTCTTGGAAGAACCAGCTGCTATTGAGGTGTTGATCACATGACTGATGTTCCAGTTCACAAGCCCGTATGCACTGAGGCTCAATGTGTCACCCTGTTCCTGTGTGGGTTTTCAGAGAACAGGTTGGATCTAGAGAAGTTCTTGGTCCAGTTATGGCCGAGGCCCTGGCTGCTTTTGGAGACTGAACCAAACTACTGCTAATTTGGTCAAGGGCATCCGTCACCGGCAGATTTAAAGCTGGCCCTGCCATTCGCCTGACCTTTGCTTCCTGAATTTGTGGGGGGCCGTACGTGGCAGATTGTGAATTGTCTGTTGGTATTTGCTCGGCCATTAGCAGATTTTGTAGTTGGATTTCTTGTTTCACAG
The DNA here is from genome assembly GCF_000703405.1 of Apaloderma vittatum. Classification (NCBI taxonomy): domain Eukaryota; kingdom Metazoa; phylum Chordata; class Aves; order Trogoniformes; family Trogonidae; genus Apaloderma; species Apaloderma vittatum. Next base: position 2,506 of record NW_009697684.1, on the reverse strand, counting down.
AGCAGAGAGAAGTACTGTTTGCAAGCGCTAGTGAAGATTTAGGCAATTGTCTATGGGAACGAGACTGCCGTGGCCACGGAGTAGAGATTTCAAGCCTACAGCTAAGAGAAGCAGGAGCCAGTTCTCGTCCCTGCGGCCAAGAGGCAATGGATGGCTTAAGTCCACGTGGCTTAGGGTTAGTTCTCTTTAAATTGAGTTGCATCTCTGCTGTGTGACTGTGGACAATCATGGTACCTGTGGCCCTAAGCTGTTTTTGGGGGGGTTTTTTTAGTTTGTTTTGGATGCTTCAAGCTTAAAAAAAGTGGGGTTGTGCTGTAACACACGATGCTTTTGTATTTCTCAAGTCTCAGCATGCATGAGGAGTTTAAGCCTGGTAAAAATCGACCTTTAGCAGAGGTAACAGACCTGTGAACCATTCTGCTCCTGGTGAAACCTCAGTTTTTCTCTCCCACAGCGCTGTTTAAGGGCTTGACATATCCATCAAGCAAACCCCTCCTCAGCTTTCATCCCAGTGGTTGCACTATGGGTTTGTGTGTGGTTTCATCGTGCATCTTGAGAGGTAAATGCAGGAGAGTGGGGTTGGTGCAGTACCCCTTCAAACAGTCAGAGGCACCTGCTTTTGCCCTGATCAGTCCCCTGCCGCCTCTCTGTCACCAAGGAGCACCATCACGTTGGCAGCAGTAGAATACCTACTGAATATCTTGAATATCTACTCAGGGAACATGCCTTAGGATAACGTTGTGCAATGTGAAAACCTCCAGAGACAAGCTGAACTTCTCAGCAAGCCCGCTGGTAACCCTAATGGTGCGAGACTTTTAGAGTGAGGATGCAGAAAAAAGTCTGTCTCTAAGCTTTACGTTGTGGAGAAGCACACATGAACTTTGAGACCGTGGAAAACGGAATTCGCTTTATTGCAAGCAGGCACACATATTTATACTTCTGAGCAAGAAGCACTATTTGTGGGTTACAAGCAAGAGACCAGACTATGCAGGCAGGGTTGTTATTAGCTCATGTACTCCTTCAGTCACTCTCTTATCACACAGGGCGAAGAGACTTTGCCAGGTCTGTTTTGATCATACTCTCCCATTCACTCCCATGCACATCTTGTGTACAAGGAATGTCGTATCTGTTCATTCTCACGGACAAACTCCCAACATGAGCTATACTCAGCTGGTCAGGGTCTCTTTTCATAATTAGCAAGCAAGAATTATTTACTTGTTTAGAAAAGAGCTCAAGGACAAAAGTCTTAATTCTGCAACGCAGTGCTGCCAGCATAGCTAACTAAAATGTAGGGTATCCACATTATGTGAATGTGAAAAGCAGATGGGAATGTCATTAAAGCATCAAAGGAGGAAAAAAAGTATATTTTATTGCTGTTGATTTTATTTCCCAGATCTGTGTAATGGGGCCAGTTAGCTCACTCGGTTAGAGCATGGTGCTGATAACACCAAGGTCGCGAGTTCGATTCCTGTTTGGTCTCCATGTGTTGCCTGATCTAGTTGAGAGGTGTCCCTGCCCATGACAGGGAGGTTGGATTAAACGATCTCTAAGGTCACTTCCAGCCTAGGCCATTCTATGATTTGCAGTACTGGGCTGCTGAGGAGAAGCTGCTTCTTGCTGAAGAAAGCAGATCTGATTTTTCCAAAGGTAAAGCACTTACTTGCTCAGCACAGTCTGCAACTATCTGAGAACCCGCTGTCAGCATGGATTTTACAGTAGGTACATGTACGAGATGGGGCTTTTCGGCTAGCTCCAATTATCAGGTCTTAAGACTGGTGTTTATTCATTCTCCTGCACATAAGGACACACTAGTTGCAGTGGTTGCAACCAAACTTCTAGTCCTCTTGCAGTTTGGTGCTTTCACTGTATCTGACATGTCAGACAAGAGCTCATAACCTATCCTCCTGCAAACTTAGTTTACTCTGTACGTTTTCTGCCTGATTTTGTAATCTTATTAGAATGGCTTCTGCTGAAGGCAGCTGGCAAGTATCTTCTGCAAATAATGGCTGTGTCAGTTCAGCAGACGCTGCAAGAGTGATCATCTGGACTTGTATTCAGCTCAGCTATTGGTTCCTCTGCTTGGCCTTACACAGTTCAGAGGTGGGCATATTTTCGACTATAGTCCCTTGTGCCATCCGTGCTTTAGCAAGTATCGTGTAAAACCACCAAGGGCAAGCACCAACAGAAGAATAGGTGGAAATTCCTGATGGGAATTAGTCGCATTGAGATGTGAAGCCTCTAGAGCTCTGGAGATGCCCTGAAATCAGTTTCTATCACGTGCAGGAGAACGTATGTTTTACAATACTGATGTAGGACCAGCAGAGCAGAATTCTGAAACCAATTTAGGCATTTTCAGGGTGGTACCTTGTTCCTGTGAAATTGTTGCTGACTCTCTTATGGTGAGCAGGAGGCTAAGCAGTACTGTCCCAATGGAGGGACCGTAGGGATGCGAGAACATGTACTTCAGTAAAGCATTCTTGACTTCAGTAAAGCATTTGACACAGTC
>NW_009697683.1:0-22475 GCF_000703405.1 Apaloderma vittatum | reverse complement strand
AGAGAGACAGGGACCTACTGGAGAGAGTCCAACAGAGAGCTACGAGGGTGATTAAGGGACTCGAACATCTCTCCTATGAAGAGAGACTGAGAGAACTGGGGCTGTTTAGCCTTGAAAGGAGATGGCTGAGAGAGGATCTTATTAATGTATACAAATATCTGAGGAGTGTGTGTCAATGGGAGGGAGAAAAATCTCTTCTCGGTGGTGCCCAGAAATACAACAAGGAATAATGGGTTTAAGTTAGTATATAGGAAGTTCCACCTCAACATGAGGAAAAATTTCTTTACTGTGAGGGTGACAGAGCACTGGCACAGGCTGCCCAGAAATGTTGTGGAGTCTCCTTCTCTGGAGACTTTCAAAACCCACCTGGATGCGTTCCTGTGTGGCTGCCCTAGGGAATCCTGCTCTGGCAGCAGATTGGGCTAGATGATCTCTAGAGGTGCCTTCCAATCCCTAACATTCTATGATGATTCTATGATTCTAAGATTCCATGATCTCTAGAAGTCCCTTCCAACTCCTAACATTCTACAATTCTGATTCTATACGCCAAATTCTCAGAAACCTTCGTGACAACCTTCTTCAACCTAGTGGCAAAGTCATCTCTCTTCTGCAGCCCCTCACCAGGCAAAGAAGGTGCCTCACATGCACACTATATTTACTCTCAAAGAGAGAGGGGTCAGCATAGGCTTCATCCAGGACCTCCCCCTTTCTTCCCAAAGTAGCACTGAAGCAGGGACATATTAATCTCAAAGTCAGTGGAAAACCAGATAGTCCCCAAAGTTAAAGATGTGCTTGACTGAAAACTATGCTTAGATGCTTTTCTGAGTTAGAGTCAGAAACTATTACCCCAAACCATTCCTTTTGTTGAAACTCTTCACTCTGACAGATAGCAGTTTTCATTAAATCTTTGGTATTGGTGTGAAATTCAACACATCCTTAATTACAACACCCTAACTGGCATCCCCACAGCATTTTCAAGGAGAATGCAAAATCTTCATCCTCTCAGGACCATGCCAGCTCACAGCAAACAGCCCTGAGAATAGCACAGTGCCCTGTGAGACACGAGTAAGACAAAATGTTCCACATTATAGGAAACACCAGCATATTTTAATCTTGCTTTAAAACCACTCGAATGAGAGACGCTCATTTGAATGAATTAATGTAACAATTAGATTCAGACACCAAGGCAATCTGTCTACAGTTATTACCCTAATTTGCTAGCTACCAGGTGACTGCTTGTGCTCTAATCAAGCACAGATCCTTACTGAGCAAAAATAAGCAATTTTCTGAATATTCTTGTGATAGCAATCATTTTAAATCTAAAAACAAAATAAATACTTTCTTTGGACAGATCTGTCTTCCAAACTCTCTGAACACAGGTGTTCTTTAAGCAGTCTTAGGCAAAATATTTTATATATATTGATCGAATGACACCAACAGGCTCAGTAAAATTATCTGTTTTTACAAACTGAGAATAAAGAAAGTCACATTTTAGAGGAAAAAGAGAGCAGAAAACCATGGCTACCAATATTCAAATGACAAAAAAGTCTGAGTGAATTCCAGATGTCAGCCATGTGTTATGGTTTAATAGTTCATTTCTGAGTCACAAGCACAAAAACCTGTTACAAAACATATGCCTTCCTGCATGTCTACGTGCACACACCAGTGTGGATTACTTAAAAAAGAGAAGTCTTTTTTTTTTTTCCTGGGGGGCATTGGTAGCACTGAAGAAATACAATGAATCTGAGATGATGTGGGAGAAAATTAGAAAAGTTTGTTCTATCCACAGACCAAGGGTGTGATAATTTGTAGTTTTAATATTTACAAAGAATGAGTTGAAACTGAAGAGAAATTAAACACCCACTTCACAAGTAAGTGTAATCCTTTCAAATTCTAAAAGTCCAATCACAACCTGTGTCATGAATAATAACTAGCCTAAATCACCCACACCCCTGCCATGTGAAACACATGGAAGTTCAAGTAATTTCTAGCCCAGATCTTTCAAACAGCAATATTTATACTGTGGTTTAGTAGGTCTTTTTACTACTTTATTCTTCTCTCATGAAAGGAATAAATATCTGTGGCACTGATGTTTAGCAAGAGTTATCACATGCCTCGTCTTCTTTCTGGAGAAGAAGCATCGAGAAGAGCCATTTATCACCCGGTGCACTGTTTGTGGCCATGAGCAGGCATCCCTCGATGGGTGTTCTCAGCACTTCCTGGCTTTGGGTAGTGGGCTTGCAGGGCAGCCAGCACACAAGATGCTCCGTCTCTGCTGTGCTCCAGCTTGGCCAACTGCCCAAAGCAGGGACTTGCACACAATGGGAATAATTTACTTTGTCTCATCAATTTTTTACTCATCCCTTCCTCCTGGAACCAGTGCTGCCTATGCCATGCTCCCACATCCTGCAATCAGCCTGCTCCCTCCCTGCCCCGCTTCCTCCATCCCTCCTTCTGGGTGGCCCTCCCACAGCCACATCCCGCACATCCACAAGTCTCTCATCAGCAAGAAGGGACAACAGAAAACAGCGTCAAGTTGGAGGGGAGTTAAAAAAAAAACTCAAAACAACAAAACCCCAAGTGTCAGGAGCTTTGGGACCTGGGCCAACTAGTCTCAGGGAGTTTGCACAGGAGCTATGAATGCTTTGCCACTCCCAAGAACTACACTCCTGAACACCTACAGGCAATTGTATTTAGCATGTTTTCTTGCATCCTTTAAAATGCCCATTTGTATTTCGACATGCACATGCCAAGTATATGCACCCACACAGTCAGTCGTGTGAACCAAACAGGATATCATATCAAGTGTACATACATGAGATGCGTGGTAACTACATGCTAGGCGTGCACAAATAGCCACACATTTTTGTGAAAATTAGGACTTTAAATAAGCCATATTAGAGGATTTTAATCATTGAATGGTTTGGGGTAGAAGGGACCTTTAATGGTTATCTAGTCCAACCCATCCAACCCCCCTGTGACAAGTGGTGTCCCCCAGGGATCGGTTTTGGAACCGATACTGTTTAACATCTTTGTCAGAGACATGGACAGTGGTATCGAGTGCACTCTCAGCAGTCTCTTTGCTGACGACACAAAGTTGTGTGGTGCAGTCCACACGCTGGATGGAAGGGATGCCATCCAGACGGACCTTGACAGGCTTGAGAGGTGGGCTCAGTCTAACATCATGAGGTTAACAAGGCCAAGTGTAAGGTCCTGCACCTGGATCAAGGCAATCCCAAGCACAGGTACAGGCTGGGCAATGAGTAGATTGAGAGCAGTCCTGGGGAGAAGGATTTGGGCATGTTGGTGGATGATAAGATCAACGTGAGCCAACAGTGTGCGCTTGTGGCCTAGAGAGCCAACCATATCCTGGGATGCATCAAGAGGTGTGTGGCTAGCAGGTCAAGGGAGGTGATTCTGCCCCTCTACTCTGCTCTGGTGAGACCCCACGTGGAGTACTGCATCCCGCTCTGGAACCTCGAACACAAGAAAGACCTGGAGCTGTTGGAGCGAGTCCAGAGGAAGGCTACCAAGGTGGTCAGAGGGCTGGAACATCTCTCTTATGAGGACAGGCTGAGAGAGTTAGGCTTGTTCAGCCTGGAGAAGAGAAGGATCTGGGGACACCTTATAGTGGCCTTCCAGTACCCAAAGGGGGCCTACAAGCAGGCTGGAGAGGGACATTTCACAAGGGCCTGTAGTGATAGGACGAGACATAATGTGTGGAAGCTGGAAGAATATAGATTTAGACTAGATATAAGGACGCTTTTCCCTGAGGGTGGTCAGGCGCTGGAACAGGTTGCCCAAGAAGGCTGTGGATGCTCCATCCCTGAAAGTGTTTAAGGCTAGGCTGGATGGAGCACTGAGCAGCCTGATCTAGTGGGAGATGTCCCTGCCATGGCAGGGGGGTTGGAACTAGATGATCTTTAAGGTCTCTGCCAACCATTCTATGATTCTATGATCTTCAATTGTATCAGGTTGCTTAGAGCCCTGTCCAGCTTGACTTTGAGTGTTTCCAGGGATGGAGCATCTACAACCTCTCTGGGGAACCTGTTCCAGTATTTCACCATCCTCACTGTAGAAAAATCTCTTGAACAAAATTTCTTCCTTGTCTCTAAAATTTCTTCCTTACACCTAAAAGTCTCCAAAAAAAGGACAGGTCAAGGATAGAGTCAATGAATTGGCAGAAGCATAATCACTTCAAAGAAGGTCATGCTGGTAGGCTGGAGTGGGGAAGAAGGACCAGTGAGCTTCAGCCAGGGGAACCACAGCAAGGCATCCCTCAGCAGCCAGGCCAGCTGGTGGCCACCTCCTCCTGAAGGCCTCCTGGCTGCATGCCTCAGCTCCTAGGGGATGGTCATCAGATTAGAGGAAAGCAAAATTATTCTGATGATGTCACCATCCCGGTCTTGAAAGGCAACAGATAGATGGTGCTTGCGAAGTACCTGTGTGCTGACAGTGTGTCAGAGGTTTCAGTCTGCCCCAGGCAACAACCCTCTGCTTCAGAGCTCACAGGAGGTGCTTATATTTCCTTCAGAGCTCCCTCCACAGTAAAGCACAGGCTTGGATGCAGAGGAGGTGTTTTAAGCCACATTGGGGAAAAAAACCCAAACCAAACAGAAAGAACTCAACCACCAAGCACATTTACGCTCCAGTCCTTGCAAATTAAGATTTCAACCGGGAATTTGGACAGGTGCAGTGTTACCAGATCTATCAATGGTAGCCCCTTGCCCTATAGAGCTGACACTTATCTATCTTGCTGTGGTTTCAAATTAGCAAAGATTTCAGACTGCATGTGGCTGAGAAGCAGCAGCTGGGTCTCTGCTGTGGTAGGGCTGGGAAGGAACTGGCCACTAGCGCTGGGCACTTGCCTGGGAGGGAAACTGCCCACCAGTTCTGGGCACAGCCACGCACACATTGCGTAACAGAGATACGGCTTATCTCCGGTATGCAAACAGAGAACACCAGCTTCTTGTGACAATGCTAGCACAGCCCTAAACAGCTCAGAGTGCAAGCAGCAGATTTTCAGGATACCCAAGCATTACCAAGATTGCATGTAAACCTGGCCCTAATTTTGTCAACTCCTGTAGAAATTCCCCAGATAAAAGCCTCTCCCTGAGGTGCTGCTGTTTGTAGGGTCTGCAATGGGAAAGCATGCCCATTGCATGCCCAAGGACATGACCTAGTTGAAGGCCAGGTCATGACGTGAGGTTGACAGACATATATCACAGAACAACCACAGTTACAAGATTTTGTCTGCATTGTGACAGTGTGGGGCAAAGCTGACCTGCACACACCTTCATCCACTGGGGAGCAACTTTTACAAGGAAACTTTTGACAATGCAGCTTAGCAAAATGCGCTCCAAGTTCTAGCAGTTTCTGCTGGAGTGCTTTTTGGAAGATGATTTTTCATAAAAGCCTACCCACTTCAGAAATATTGTCGTGAAAATTAAAATATGTTGTAGCATACCGTTTCGCGAAGATTTCTGTCAAAGTCATGTTAGAATAGCTCCATCTCGTGGAGATCAGCAGCAGAAGTGGGGAGAAGCAACAACAAACTGGGAGAAAAGCTTTGGGAATATGTGGGCAAGTCGCTTGTTGGCTGTATGTGTCAGCAGTAGCTTTGATTCACATCTGTAGGGGTTTTGCCAGTCCCATCACTCCCAGAGTTTCACTTGAGCTGCAGGTTTGAAATAAATGAAAAAACATCTTTGTGCAAAGCCAGTGGAAATTTCGTCTGACTTTTTGGTGTATAACTGCAATATTTACACAGTTACTCTACGATCATGCCTAGAGCTCATGGGAAGGTTTAGTAGCACTGTCTAGTGCCTTCAAGCTCTGCCACTTCAGACCATCTCCCTGAAAGACTCATTCTCCTTCCATTACTCCCTGCCTCCATCAGTTAATTTACAGCTGCATCTGCACCTTGCTCAGCATTTCTTTCCTGTCTCTGTAATCTAGTTTCCCTTTCTCATTTTCCAGCTTGTTCCAGGAGTGTTTGTACTCCTGCACACGTACTCCGTAAATCAGAGGGAACATCTGTAATAAAGAGCTTGAACACATTACTGTCTCTGAAAGACTTTCCAGTTTAGATAAGTAATCATTTCAACAATGAATATTAAGCAAGAATACAGCATTAAATCCACGAGATTATATTTTAAATTAAGAATTACTCAGTCTTTCCTAATGTACTGTTGGATTTATTCTTCTGTTTATCCAGGCCCTGAGTTTTACCCTTTGATAAAAGACTTTAGCTTGCAATTCTGTTTAATTCATATTCTGGGGGACACAGGAGACACAGGAGAGGGGAATTTCATTGTCAAGAATATGTTCTTTTGGTCTTCTGCTGCGATCACCACTTAGAATCATCCAAGAAAATTTGAAATCTTTCAGGCTCAAGAGTTTGGACAAAACATCCCATGAACTGCACAAAACATCAGCAAGTCACCAGCATAGATCCTTAAACACAGATGCAACAATCTCCTCAGGTGAAACTTCATTCACCTAAAAGGTGCACAAACACATAAATAATGCTAAGAAGATGAATCCTCCTTTGGGCTTCAGGGGAGCTCTGTATTGCCTTGCCATGCTCAGTGTGCCTCAGCAATCCTGGAGTGCCTTAGCGAAGAGGAGATGCTGGCAGAGAGACACGGCAGCGTGCACTGCAGAAGTCCCATACCACTGGCCACAGTGGGGTCCAGGATGATGTCAGTCTGAAATGGGACCTAGAAAAGTAAGGCTGTGTAAAATGCTGTTGATTGAAAATCTAGACATGGTCATGGTTAAAGAAAAGCTCACCAGAGTAAATGGCCAGATTTCCCTCTGGCAGTGGGTAACCCACTGTTACAAACTCCAGCTCCTTTCCTCCGTCCTCTTCTCTCTTGGCAAGAACTTCCCCAAGCCCATGATTGCTCTGCAGTCAGGCATGACTCCTCCACACCAGTTAACACAACGTTTGTCCCAGTAGCAAATGACACATTGCTGTTCATGCTACTTAGGCAGCTGAAAACCAGAAGATACTGAAACTAAAAAAACACTGATAAAACTAAATAGAAGGGTGACATGGGAGGTGGATTTTGGAAATCTTGTCTGGATCACAGGAATTTCGCTTTCTGCCATTGTTCACCCCAACATCCTCCTCTGAAAATTTATTTCCACTCCTGTGAAAAAAGACCATTTTTACAGCACTATTGCTCCTGCACTCTGTGTCATCTAATAGGACCAGGCAAACCCTGGGCAGGGCAGGCTTACTGTTCACAAACAACAGCATATTGAATGAATGACACCACTATTTCTGTCGTATCAGCAGTTTAGGAACTGCTTGTTTATTTATTAAAATGTAGCATCAGTGCCCAGCCTTTGTGATTCTTTAAGACCCACTCTTCTGTGATCTAAGGAAAATATACATCCTGTGGTGCACTGCAGACTGACAGAGTAGCATGTCTTTGCCCCCAGGCAGCACAGCTCAGATCAGCACAGCAGCATGACAAGCCACAATTTATGTGCCTGCTGGGAACACTTCTTTAAACATGGTTTTGTCTCCACAAGCCAGAGATGACGGTCCCAACCTACAGCCATGGGAGCTGAATGGGCAGCAAAGCAACACAGCGGAGGGGACAGGGTCTGCAGCGCCAGCAGCCTGCGGATGCTGTGGAGGAAAGGGTGAATTGTTCTGAACAGCCAACAGCAAAATAAGAAATGAGTTAAATTAGAGCAAGGCAAATATAGATACACTAAGAGGAAAAAGCCTGTAATTGACAGCAAATATGATTAGGCAATGGGTCAGAGGAAGTGCTGACTATTGGCCAACGCTTCCCTGTCATCGTGTATGGAAGGATGGAGCCCAGCCGTGGGAATGAGCTGCGTGACCCACTGCTGCTCCCTTCCTTTTGGGCTGGGGAGAGATTAGGGAGATTAGCCGTCCCAGGCTTTCCCTGCTATGGGCCAAATAGTGGGGTCATTGTTTGGCCACTCCCAGCCACCTCAGGAGAATGTAAACCATCAGGTCTCAAGCCTTTCACTGCTTTTTAAAAGTTATTGCAAAATAGCAGGGAACGATATTGCTCACTTACGTCTTTACTACAAAAACAGCTAGTACTTTGGAGGGATGGCATTATGCAAAGAATTAACACCAAGACAAGCTGCAGTGTGAAGCTCTGATGTGCTCTCTCTGGCGGTAATGAAAGCTTGACAAAGACTGAGTTGCTGAGTAAAACACTTTCAGAAGATTAATCACTGACACATGGACAGTTACCCCGGGCAATATTGCATGATATTCATCTGGTGAACTTTCAGGGATCTGTCTCTGATCCAGACCTGACAAACTCACCAACTCTAAACTTATGGCAAATCTTTCTCTTTGCCCGTACTTTTGCAAACAGGGACTAGGTATCTGGTGTATATATAAAAAGAGAAACTTCATATGAAAGCAGATGTTAAAGCACGTGGGATTTGTGGAGTATCTAATGGAAGAAATGACCTATGGCTCTAGGTCATTGCTGTCTGCTGAGGCCAGTGGCCAGACAAGGGTCACTGCAGAATCACTTTGCATGGGTAGGACCACTCGACTCATTTCCACATCGTTAAACCATCTGAGTGGTAAGAACTTCCCTTTTCAAAGCAGTCTGGTAGAAATAGCTCACTAGGAGCACCCAGCCACAGCTCGGCTCCCAGAAGCCACACTGAGAACAGAAACCTGAATTTTAGCAGTGAGGTGGGCTTGTTCTCCCATCAGTGAACCACATTGGTCAAGGATTCACATGTGGTTAGAAAGGCAAGGTAGCTGTGAGGATAGGGAATTCAGAGACGTGTCTTTGAAGCATGGTGAGGACAAAGGAGCAAATGTTACCGTGTCACGAAGTATATTTAGGGCATTGACATATTCCTGACTGGAGCAGTAAGCATTTTACCTTTTTACTACCCACGCAGTCACAACCAGTAGCTGCGTGGATGCTCATCAGGCAAAGACTGCCAGTGGAAAATGAATAGGTAAGACTGTGTTAATGTGAATGGGAGAGAAAGGAAAGAAACTTGAGAAGTGAACTGAAGCGGTCAAAACCGTGCGGAGACATAATTTCAGATTTACAATCCACCTGGCTGAGCACAGCCTGTGTTTTTCTGCCTTGTCATAGCACTTTTGAGTTTCTCTCCCTATTCTCACCCACCTGAACTGAGGTACAACCTCTTGCTCATTTTGGCACTCTCAAAACTCCCGGGTAGAGGAGGAGAGGTGGCTCTTACCTGCCCACACAGTGTCACCTGTGGCCACCCTGCATCAAAGGGTTATGGAAACATTTTTAGTTGGGACTTAACTTGGAACACTTCCAACCCACTTGGGACACAGCTATGGCGCCTGGGTGCTCCTCATTGGCATTTCCTACTTAAAGTGGGGGTAGAGGTTTCTCTTCTCTCTTCCTGGAGCTCTATACATGGCAATTAATGTCGCTTAGCAACACGACTTCCTTTTAAGATGCTCTTTTGTTATTTCAAAGCCTTTGTGCCAAAAGTTCTTTAAATAGCCTGAACTCACACCGGCTCCCTCAGTTTTGCTTTTTCTTTTATCTCTGCGCAGTTTCCTCCCACTGCAAGGTTAATAACTGCAGACAGCCAAAGCGAACCAATTCCAACACAAATGTGACTCCCAGGGATCAGTCCAGCCTCTCCATGAAGGGCTGGGAGGCTCTTTTTCCCCAAATCCATGAAAGCTACACCTGATAGAAACCAGCTGTGGAAAGGAGAAGATCAGGAGGGGTTTAATTTTGATTTTTTTGCTTGCTACTCAAGTCAGACTTACAAATGCAACCAGATTTCTCTCTCATCAGTCAAAATCTTGCATGCGCAAGTTGCACTGCCCAATTTGTCAGATCCTGTATTGTCTGGAGACAGGAAGAATGCTGTGTTACTATTCATTGAAATCTGCATTTTTTCTTGGCTTTACAGTGCTGATACAACCCACGGGGAATGAGAATACAGGGTATTTACTTGCTTAGCAGGGAAGAAAGGTTACATTTTTGAGACACAGAAAGGTCTTACAGGTGTTTCAGAGAGTAACAGTCGGCTCCAGCTCCAAGATACTCAAAACACCTCCTGAATTTTTGAAAATTCACAAGCTGCTCAGGGAGGACAGCACAACAATGGTAGTTTTAGAGAAACAGTATCTGCAGGAGAATATAGGAGATGTTCCTCCTTTGCAGATGGAATATGGATGTACAAGACTTCAGTAATTAATCAGTTGCTTGTTCCTGTCAGCAGTTTCCTTCCCATATAACGCCTTTGTTCTGACTATTTTTGGTTTGCATTCGATAGGATTTCACACAGCTTCCTGGCTGGCAGACAGGGCGCAGGATGCAGGCGCGGAGGCCAGGAAGCCCGGCGTCCCCCTGGTCGCTAGTAAGCTGCCATCAGCAGCTGTACGTTTGTTCAGCCCACTTACTAAAATAATAGCACCAATGTCCCTCTCTCATGTTTTGAGCTCACCCAGCTGGCAACAAAGATCCATGCAACTTCTCACTCAGTCCTAACCCTCTCCTTTTTTTGGGATGGGGAAGAGAAAATACAACAAAAGCCTCAACGGTGTAGATTAAGGACAGGAAGGGCTCACTCACCAGTTATGGTCAAGGACAAAAAATATAATCGTAGAAATGTAGAATCATTAAGGTTGGAAAAGATCTCTAAGAACATCAAGTCCACTCATCAACCCAACATCACATGACCACTAAACCATGTCCCAAACTGCCACACCTACACCTTTTGTAAATGTCTTCAGGAATGGTGACTCTACCACTTGCCTGGGCAGCCAGTTCCAGTGCTTCACGACTCTTTCAGTAAAGAAATTTTCCTAATATCCAATCTACACCTCCCCTGGTGTCACCGGAGGACGTTTCCACTTGTCCTAAATAGAGTCCACTTGTGGAGAAAACATTAATTTAAACAACAAAACAACCACAAATTTACCAATCAGAGAGTAGGAAAATGAGAAAATATAATGAAATCTTAAAAATAGCTTCGCCCACCTTGCCCTTCTATCTGAGTTCAGCTCTATTCCTGATTTTCTACCTTCTCCCTGTCTATTAGTTGGGAAGCAGGTAATGAGGGTTATGGTCAGTCAGTCACTCTTTGTCTCTGCTGCTCCTTCCTCCTCAGGAAGAGGACTCATTGCAGTCTTCCACTGCTCCAATATGGAATCCTTCTCATGGGAGACAGTGCTCCACAAACTTCTCCACCATGAGTCCTTCTATGGAGCTGTGGGCTCCTCACAAACTGCTCCAGCACACGTGCCTCCCTTGGGTTGCCATTGTCCTGGCAACAGATTGCTCCAGCACAGGCTTCCCTCAAAGTCACAGTATGCTTTGGTTGAAGTCCTCTGCTCTGGCGTGGGATGGTCCAAGGGCTGCAGATGAGATTCTGCTCCATTGTCAATCTCCTGGGGCTGCAGGGGTTCAGGCTTCCATGTCACCATGGGCTGCAGTAGAACCTCTGTTACAGTGCCCTTTTCCCCCCTCCTTCCTCACGGACCTTGGTGTCCTCATGGTTGTTACTCTCACCTGTCCCTTCTCTCCCAAACAAATTCCCCAACACAAAAGAACTAGCCCAGCAGGTTTTTTGCTCTTAAATATGTTTATTGCAGAGGTGCTGATTAGCTTGGCCTTAGCCAGAGTGGGTTATGCCTTGTAGCCAAGGAGAGGTTCTAGCAGCTTCTAACAGGAGCCAGCCTCCTAGCCCCCTACTACCCAAACCCTACCAGACACAAACCCAACAGGCTTTCCAAAGCCAAGAGCTACAGGACCTGGTGCCGCAGCAGCACCATGGCTGAGCACCTTCACCATCAATTCTTTAGAAGGCTGCCTCAAATAAAATCCACACGAGAACACCCCATCCACAGAGAAGTGTCCAGAGGAGCTCTCACTTTACTTTTTGGGGAAAGTTCTACATAGAGTGCTCACATCACAAACCTGGTCACATTCTCTCTCTTTTTTCAAGGGGCATCTATGCCACTACCTATGCCAGAGGTTTGCTCAAGTCAAGGAAATTCTAGATTAAATCTCTGTCCTGCTTTCAGCATCAGCCTTAATCATCAATGCCAGAGGACAGAAGCTGTTTGTCTGGTCCTCCACCAAGGAGCAGAAGCAAATTAAAGAAAGAGGAATCTCTGGGGCAGAGGGATGCTGCAGCCTGGCCCCAGCTGCCTGAAACACAAACCAGATAGGCTCGTTCCTAGCTGTGCCGGGCATCACAGGCACTGTCCTGCATCTCCTGTCCCTCTTGTGTGCCCATCACCCCTGAGCGTAGGCAAAGGGACATGGCTCATGTACATGGAGAGCGTGACCTGGAGAGCATATCTGGCTGCTGTCTCCTGCCATCACTTAGGGTTTCAGAAAGATCAATTACTGCAGCATGAAGTAGAGGCGTTTCGCATAAAGTTTGGTAAAAGCTGGCATTTTTATGGCAGCTTTTTCTCCCTGCGGGTGATTTATGCTCTTGCTAACATTACCTTGTTTTTGTCTTTCTCTCAGAGCAACTTGGTCTAGTGGGAGAGAGGTGTCCCTGGAGACCTGGGGGGTTGGAACCAGATGATCTTCAAGGTCCCTTCCAACCTTAACCATTCTATGTTTCTGTGATTCTACAATCATCTTTTCCTGAGCCTGCCCTACCTTCTGCCTTGTCAGCAGAGCCCATGCAGGTCTTCCTGCCGGAAAATGTGGGTTTGGGGCAGGGCAGGTGGCCCTGGTCCTCCTCAGCTGCTCTGCCTCCTCTCAGAACAATGACATGGCTGCAGTAGGGGAACAGCCACAGCCCAAATCCTACTGCTTCTAGGCAAACCCTGGTGTGAGCTCCTGACATCCAGCATTTAAAGCAATCATTTAAATGAATCCTACTCAGAGACGGAACACACCTTTCTTGTGGAGGGGATGGGAATTGACATCCTGTGATGTTGTGCCAACAGCCTATATGATGTCCAGGTCTGAGCCACTTGGCTGGGCTGAGGAACACACCAGCCCTTTACCATTGTGGTCCCCTCTAGGGCCAACACCACATGGCTGGTGATTTTTAAGTAGTGGAGGAGCCATTGCCCATGGGCACACACTGTGGGTGACTCACCACATTTTGGTGAGCCTCATGAGCTTTTCCTCCTGCCTAGCTCAGAAATCAGTTTAAAATGGAGGACCTCTGGGGGATGCACACCCCTCTCCAGAGGATTTTTTGATTGCAGGGCAGGGTGACTAGTTTATGGGGTGGCATGGTATGGGATGGGCATTGCAAAGGGGCTCATGTGCTCAGCCCTCTGCAGCATTCAGCATCTCACAAGTGCTCAGCAACAAACAATGCCATGCTAAGGCCAGTTATTACCACTGGTGTTTGCATGCTCCTAAGTTTCCCATCATCAGAGCAGGAAGAGTTTTCAGCCAAGCATAGAGAAATCAAAATTGTCAGCAGAAAAATGCTCATGAAGGGTCTCTCCCAGCAAACCCTGTGGTGTGACAGCTCCCCTGAAGACAGTGGTGGAGGAAGGATCCACCTGGCACTCGGGAACAGCAAACACCAGCATGCAGAAAATGAGTACTCCCTGTTTAACACAAGAGGTGAATCAGTCTGCAGCTGCAGCCTGCCCAGCCCTCACCCACTGCAGGTACCCATAGCAAGGTCCCTGCCAGCACCAAAACCTACTCCCACTAATTATGGCCATCAATTTTTATCCCTCCTCATTTTGCTTTGCAAGCAAAAAGAGCTAAATTCATCAGATAGGCACACGTAATGAATAATTCAAATATCTCTAATCATTAGTCATTTCTACTAAGCTCAGCAATTGCTTGTGCACATGGATGAGAAAAGGAATTTCAGTCACATGATACCAATTTCATAATGAATTCTTAATTATGAAATTGAAGCAGGCCCTGGAATTCATTATTTGCATCACAAGGCTTCCTGTTTCCTCAAAAAAGAGCCCTCACCCCCCCAAAAAAAAAACCAGCAAACACACCAAAATAAACCACTTTGGAGTTATTTCTACTTCGTTACATCACACATAAATTCCACGACACATAATAATATACTTCACTGAACTGCAGGATTAACTCTGGTTGATATCCCTTCCTGATTCAAAGGACATTTCTCACAAAAAAATACATTCATGTCAAATTGGAGGTTTCTGGTAGGGGCGGTTTGAGGGTGCATCCACAGTGCCAGGGCCTGTAGCCTGCCAGAAACAAGACACAAGGTGCGAGTCCAAGCTGCGGCATGCTCAGAAGGCACAGCCTGTATGAAAGTGACACAGCAAGCCTTGGCATTTGAACATTAGCATGGAAAGTGACAGTAAACAAGGAGAAAGCATCCCAAACAAACCCCTCTGAAGTTTCTGCTGTCAGCTGCAGGGTGAGCAGGATTTCCAGCAAATGTGGAGCTGGTTGCAAAAGAAGCAGATCTGCTAGTGAGATGTGGAATGAGCTTTTCAGCTGGTCGTTCAGAGGAGTTATTTTCCTTTGTACTTTAAAAATAAAGGAGGGAAGAAAAAAATAAAATCCAAATCGTATCTGCAGGGAAGCATCCTAGCATGAGATAAACACAGCTGCAGGGCACTGTGCTTTGACCTCTCTGTGCCCACCAGCCCCAACAGCCAACATGAAAGTTTTACGTGAAGATGAAAAGTGGAGTGACCTCTGAATTGAATTTTAAGCTTTGCTCCCACCACGTTTGATTGCTTCTCTCTCCCCAGACACCTCAAGAGATGAGCACATCCCAAGAGACACATCAGCTCCAGCTACCAGTGCAGCCACAGCCTTCATATATTATATCAGAATTGAAGCCACAGCTTTTGTGCACATCCTTGGCACTAGAGAAGCCCAGATGTCTCCATTTTCCTGCATGTTGAACTTGATGTTCTCCAGATGGAATCTTGATTGCTTGGTGCTTCACAGATCATGTCACCGGGGCTGGATCACCTCCACCGTTCAGCCTGTCCAGCCTCTCCCCATCATCCCGGGGCATGTTGCTAAATCTGATGTGTTTTCATCCTGCCTTTCTCTACTAGGTGGTGAAGAAAGAATGCTGCTTAAGCTTGCTGAGAACAAAGTTGTCCAGATAATAACCCAGCCATTTAAGAAAAGGGAAAAAAGAAAAAAGACAGATTGAGCTGCCTTGCTAGAGGCGGCGCTCAACACCATCCTGGGCAATAAGAATAATTTTGTCCAGTTTTGGAAACCTCAACACAAGAGAGATGTTGAGGTGCTGGAGTGAGTGCAGAGGAGAGTAACGAAGCTGGTGAAGGGCCTGGAGAATAAATCTTATGAACAATGATTGAAGGAGCTGGGTCTGTTTAGTTTGAAGAAGAGGAATCTGAGGCAAGACATCATCACTCTCTACATTGTAGAGAGGTCGGTGCTGGTCTCTTCTTACAGGTAATTAGTGATAGAACAAGAGGGAATGGCTTCAAACTGCAACAGGGTAGGTTTAGATTTGACATTAGAAAAAAAAAATTCACAGAAAGAGTAGTCAGACATTGGAATAGGCTGCCCAGGAAGGTGGTTGAGTCACCACCCATGGATGTGTTTAAAGGCCATTTAGATGTGGTGTTGGGGGATATGGTTTAGGAGTGAATTTTATAGAGTAAGGTTAATGGTTGGACTCAATGATCCCAAGGATATTTTCCAAACTGAATTGTTCTATGATTCTACAACCAGCCTTTGTCCAGCTGGCATAGGACCCCTCCTTTCTGCAGCTGCCAAACACATGTCCATTTTAGAGATGGTTAGAAATGTTGTCACCCTCCAGAAAACTGATCATTGCCCCTAATATAAACACAAGAGGAAAAGAGTTCATTTTCACATTAAACTATTATTTTTCAGCTTTACTTCTTCTACTGAGGGAAGTAGATTTCAGCATTGCAATTCTTTTTGCAGCAATATAGGCACAGAGCCTGTGCCTGTATTTCAGTTGTTGTACAATTTTTTTTATGATTTTCATAAGTGATGTATCAAATTTTGTTCAACTCAAATCTTCCAGTGCTTTGGATTGCCCTTTTGTGGGATGGTGTATTCTCATCTGCCCTTTTCTTGCTCTGTCTTCTATTTCACACTGAAATACCCCGTACTTAGTGGAGACATTTCACTCTACATGAGAATAAAGACCAATTTCCCTCAGTTTCCATGTTTTAAAAATTTCTTCTGCCCCAGGAAAGTGCACAGTAATTTGACTATATTTAAAGCAGGGAAGTTCCCCTTTCACTCTGAAATGACTGTTTTTCTCACACTGATCTCGGGAGGTTCGGCAAGCATTTATTTTCCTTACAACGTGCTTTCTGGCTGACTTGCCCAGTCTGTCTGACCTTTGCTGCTCGATCTTGTTTTCATTAAGGAAAGATAGCACAAGATCATCCATTTTGGCAACTCTCCTCTCTCTGTAATGGCCTGTGATTTGCATCTTCTGACTTTCACAGCACTCGCCTGCATTAGCTGCGAAGCATCCAGCATCGCAGGGACAATGTGCGTGGAGGTGAGTGACCGCCACCGGTGCGTACGGTCTCTGGTAAATACTTGCCTGATGACCTCTGACTGTTCTCAGTTCCCAAGGGATTTCTCTCAGGGGGCTCTGAAGGCCTTTGTCAGAGACATATGGCAGATGTGTGCAGGGATATCAGTTACTGTCCTGCCTCTTGCTCCTCTTCCTTGCACCCACACATCGTGCACCCTCACACTCTCTCCCATTTCTGGGAACCTTGAGAGCTCATCAAAACAGTGTCGCACTTCACCTCCCAGAGAGCTCATCAGGCGATAAAGTTTCACAGAGTTGTTTATCAGGAAACAAAACCAGACAGAGGACAGATAGGAGGATTCTGCCTCTTGTGCTGCGCTCTCCACTCAGGAATTTGCACACAGTGGTGAGATAATTGTGTCTCTATTTGCCATTAGGTCAGTGTGATACCACATGAGAACAGTAAGAAAGTACCAAGGTTTCTCCAGGGGTAGGAGAGAAGGCTGATCCATAAGATTTTTCTTTTGTTTTCTTTTCTAAGTGGGAGACAAAGCAAAAAAGGGCAGGGATTTTGGTTCAGGGAAGAAGAACAGTGGAAATCCAGTCCTATGCAGCACATGTTTGGGGCCGATAGCAAATTCCTCACTGAATTAAACTTACAAATCCCCAAGCACTCAGAGCTGCACAGCAGGATCCCCCACAGGATGGCTGCTCCTCAGCAACCTGTGAGAGCCACTCCATGCCCCAATGTATATGGAGAAAGGTTCCTTACACAGTTTTATTTGAATGATAAAACTTACGCACTACTCTCATTTATAGTGATAGGCAAATATTTTTTATCTGACTGAAGAGCATTCTGCAGCAGTCAGCTCCACGTGTTCCTCTTCACTTATCAGTACTGAATGTTATCAGCTTTTCTAAGTTAGTATTTTGTCATTTATGTAGATAACAGCACAGTGTCATTTTGGTGCTTCTAGACTGGATCTGAGTCCCCATGCTTTGGCTGTGTGTTGTTACAGCAGGCATCAGACTGGCTCTCTCCAACCCAGGCCATGGCAAGCACCTGCACACGTGTGGCTCAGCCACAGGCAGCACTGACTCATCCCTCCCTGCCACTGCCATCCCCAGCGCCATCTGCCTGGCACTGAGCTCCAGCTGGGACCCAGCATGCCAGGGTGGGTAGCAGGACGGTGGAGAAGTTGCACTCCCCACTCACACCAGGCATTTTGTTGTGACAAGTCACTTTCTACTTCCCCCAGCTTCACTGCCACCACCTCTCTGCCCCTGCCCTCCAGGCTGGGCTGCCTGCAGCAGTGCAGGACTGTGAAACTCCCCTGGCACCCTCCAGTTACAGGGCTTCTTCTTAAAGAAAAGGAAGAAAGTGACTTGCAATGAATACTGCCCTTCTTTCCTCTCCTGCAAGACTACTGAGTGCCATCACTGCCTGCCTGCCTCTCCTAAGCCACAGATGGGCAGAGATGTGGTTTGGTCTCACTCACTACTCTACATGAAGCAAAAACCCCAAATCCCGTGCACAGCTCCCCAGAGCCCATGCATACGCACCTCAACCAAAACCCCAGGGGCCATGTCCTTCGGCCCCACGGGGTACACACCTGCACCGTCCCTTGTTTGTCATGGACCCCAGGTTTCAGGGCATTTCTGTCTGGACAACCCACTGCCACCTGTGCTTACTTCTCTCTGGCTGATATTGTAGTTTTGAACGTAATTAAAACAGTCACACTAGTTAACCGTGCAATACATGTGTTTACTTCCCAGTAAGCAGAACATCTCCAAGCTTCCTGCAAGCTGCAGCAGCTCCAGCAAGCCTGATCCTCTGAGGCTGTCCCTGTGGCCACCCAGGACAAGCCATCCCCTTGCCCTCTAGGTGCAGCGCTGGGTGAGCAGGGGGCTGTGCCCACTCTACTCATCATGTCTTGGCAGCTGGGACGATGCTCTGAGCATCGCCACCACCTCGAGCAGTGCAGCAGGCAACTTTGGGGTGGCACTTCCCTGTACGCCATAGTCCCAGGCTCTGGTTGACTCTCAGGCAATTCCAGGTCAGGTAGTGAATTTCCCTAGGATCCACAAAGTAGACATCTCTGTATAATAGATTGATTTATTTTCAGTTAAACTGAAAAGCCTTCATAGAAATATTAAAGGCTTGGCCTAGCAGGTATGACTTTTGTATAGTCTGAGCTAAACCTTCCACTCATCCTCTCACTGCAGCGTGTAACTGCAGTTCAGATCCAATTAATTTGGACATATTCCTTCTAGAAACATTCCTAGACCTGCTCTTTTTTACCTCCTTTCTGCAAGGTTTTCTTCAGACTTCTCTAAGAATAAGCTTTGTTACAATTCTCACAAAATTCAGAATTTAAATGTACCTTGTGGGGATTTTTTCTTAGGGATTAATAATTCATACAGAAAAGGAAGCAATCCTCCTATGTGCTAACTTTGATAAGAAAATACTACAGATAAGACACACGTCAAATTAGTGCAGGAGACATTCAAGACATTTGTTCAAAAAACAGACACGCAAGAAACCAGGGTTGAACACAGCAAGTCTGCACTGAGGCTTCTCAAGGTTCTGGCTGCTACATTTTAAAATAATTTTAAACTAATTTTGTATTTTATTGTTTTCAATTGCCATAATTTCATATTTATAATCACATTGCATAAGTCTTTTACTTTCACTATGTATTTTCCACAGATTACAGTAAATAAAAGCTATAGCTGTGAAGGTTTAGCACTGAGGGAGATTCCTGAAAAACTACCTGTCACAACAGAAATCCTCGACTTCAGCTTCAACATGCTCCCTTCCCTCCAGAATTCAACCTTCTCTGAGCTGAAATCTCTTCTATACTTGGATTTAACGAGGTATGGAAGGAGCATCCTAACCTCACATTGGTGAAGGTCTCTGCTGCTGCCAGAGCTGGAGGCTTCTGGAGCACACCACAGCAGCATCTCCCTGCCTTGACAGGGAAAATACCAGTCGCACTTTGCAGATAGTTGGTGAAGGGTTTTCTGCTAAGCAGAGGTGGATCCACTAGGGCAGTATCTAGGCTTCTTCTCTAATGACAGCGGGACAGTGGGTGAAATACCCATTTTCCAGATATTACCGCTGCTAAGACAGCGAAGTCACTGTAGCAATTTGTATATTCACCTTTCTATAAAGATACTGTTTCCTAAAACCTAGAGAAAGATAGGTTTGGTCCTTGGAAATGTGCAGCTTTTTCTATAGGAAGAGAGATTTTCATTTCCTTTCATTAAGCTGGACACTAAAAACTCCCCGAGTTCCACAAATTCTTGTTTATAGTCATTGTTTCAGGGAAGGTTTTTCCTTTTACCAGGAACCTGTATTTAAATATGAACTTACAGTACCAGGCACGTTTCATGAGAAAAGATAAGACACTTTTAGCCTGGTGAAGGCAGCTGATGATGAGTTTTTACAGATATGGAGTGCAGTTTGGGTTATCACATATACTGAGAGAGTTGCAAGACAGGCCATTGATACTGGTTTCTGTTCCCTTCTCAAGGTGTCAGATCAACTGGGTGTATGATGGTGCCTTTCACAGCAACAAGCAGCTGAAGACAATTGTGCTGACTGGAAACCTCCTCCTGTTTCTGTCTGACACAGCGTTTGCTGGCCCATGGTCCTTGAAGCAACTTGTCTTAATGCAGACAGGAATAACCACCATGTCCTTTATTCCAATGACAAATCTGGACAGTTTGGATACCCTCATCTTGGGCAGCAACCACATCTCCTCCCTGCAGCTTCCTCCCAACTTTCCCACTCAAAACCTCAAATACCTTGACTTTCAAATGAACAACTTAAGAACAATCACAGCAGAAGACGTCCGCATTCTGATGAAGACCAGCAATATAACTCTCATCTTTAAAAGCAATGACATTACATACATTGAACCTGGAGCTTTCCAGTCCCATTTCTACAGTTTGGACTTTGGGGGCTGCACTGACATCCCTGCAGTCCTGGCAGGGATACAGAACTCCACAGCCCAGACCCTTTGGCTGGGAACATTTCATGGTGTGGAAAAGGAACCTGACATAAGCCCAAATGTTTTACAAGGCCTCTGTAATATCTCTGTCAAGGATCTCTATCTGCAGCTACGGCACTTCAGACACCTAAATGTGGACATGTTTCAATGCTTGATGAGGTTCCGAAAGCTGGACCTAACTCAAACCGGCATCAGCGCGTTGCCCCCAGGCATCAGCAGCACGAGCTTGCTGGAGGAGTTGGTTCTCAACGCCAACTCCTTTGAGCACCTCTGTGACATTAGGTCTGCTGCCTTCCCCTCCCTCACCCACCTCCACATCAAGGGAAACTCGCGGGTCCTGCAGCTGGGCTCTGGCTGTTTGGAGCCACTGGCAAACCTTCAACATCTGGATTTAAGTAAGAGTCATATTGAAAGCTTTGACTGCTGCTACGGAGCGCTGAGTGGTTTGAGCAGTCTTCGATACCTGAATCTGAGCCACAACATAAAGCTCCACCTCAAAGACATGCTCATTAAGGACAGTACTAACCTGGAGCTGCTGGATCTAGCTTTCACTCCTCTTCATACCAACGCTTTACAGGGTCCTTTCCAAAATCTGCATCTCTTGAAAGTGCTCAACCTTTCTGCCTCTCACATTAATACTAGCATTCAGAATCTCTTTCAAGGCCTAGAAAACCTCATTCTCTTGGACCTTAGTCAAAATAACTTTGAGTTGGGGATCATGCCAAAGGACAAACTGTTCCAGCAGCTGCCCAATTTAGAGGCACTAACTTTATCATCCTGTGAACTGACAGCAATAGACCACCAAGCATTTCACAGCCTTAGAAAGTTGCAGCATGTTGATTTGAGTCACAACAAACTTATTGCATTCAGCACAGATGCATTTTCAAACATCAATGGCATCTATCTCAATTTTGCTCACAACAGGATCCGTATGGTACCACGCGACAAGCTAGCATCCATAGCTGGCCACTGCGTGATCAATTTAAGTTACAACCCTCTGGACTGCACCTGCTCCAATATTGCTTTAATCACCTGGTACAAGCAGAATCTGGATAAAATTGAAGACTCTGAAGGAACAAGATGCTCTGAACCCAAGTTGCTTGCTGGAGCTCAGCTGGCCACCATCTCACTCTCCTGTGGGATTAGTACAGGAGGAGTCATCGCAATTGTCCTGAGTATTTTACCCTGTGGTGCCATTTTCATTTGGGGTGCTCGCTATTTCAAGCAAAATTACCAGCAAATATAAGTTTATGATGAAGATATACGAAAGATCTACAGCAACTGCATTATGATGAAGATACAGAAAAGATCTATAGCAATTGTATTCTGATGAAAGACAACTTATGGGTTGTATCTGTGACCTATATTTTCTTAAATTTTGTAATGACCTATGTTTTCTTAACTTTTGTAATAGCTTTTCCATTTGTACTACAACTCCTAGAAAAATAATGAAAAAAAAATATTTGAGGACTGGAAAAATAAACTGTGACCAGAGCCTTCAACATGAACAACTTCTCTTATCAAGAAATCCCAAGTCAACTCAATGTTAGTCCTGGTGTCCCAGCTACTATGGCTAATGCACCTCTGTAAAGAGAAAATCCAAGGGACAAAGCTTGCTCTCTTTGAAAAAAGAAACTTAAACCACCACCACCACCACTCCCAACAAAAAAAGCAACCCAAACCAACCAAATTCCCACTGTCTCTCCAACACCCTTGAAAAACAGCGCTGTTTAAGAGCTGAAAATATTATACCCTGATCCATTAAAAAGAAAAATCTTTCTGTGAATATTCATAGTCACGTAAAACCCACTCCTGCAGGACTGACAGAAGTAGCCTGTATCATCTTTTTGATTTGTTTGAAGTATTTTTGATTCTTAGAAAGTTTCTGGCCATTGAGCATTTGCCTGTCCATCTCTCACCCCAGAGAAGTCCCTGCTCCCATACTATTTAACATTTTCATTAACTATATTTATATTTACATTTACATTTACATTTATA
>NW_009697682.1:329-16408 GCF_000703405.1 Apaloderma vittatum | reverse complement strand
GGCAGGGCCCTACTGACAGCCCAGCTCAGGCAAGGACCGAGGGCAAGGGCTTGTGTTGCAACGCAGCTCTCGAGCCCAGAGTCAAGAAGGTTCATGGGCAAACACCAGGCAGGACTTCTCATAGCTCTCCCTGCCAGCTTAGCTGTTTTAAGACCGTCTGATCCAAGGTTACAGCTGCTGAGCCTGAGGACCAGCAGCTAAAGCCCTAGGAGGGGCAGGGAAGAGGTTGCAGAACCTGCTGGTGCACTCAGGGCTGTGACAGCCAGCTCCTTTTCCATCACTGCTTGTTCTCAGCTTTCGAAGGCCCAGCTTGGGAGAGGCAGGTGTTGTGAAATGCCCAGACATCATCCCTCACATGTCAGATTCACCTCGAGGTGATTGAGGGCCACCGGTTCAGGGTGCGACACTGTAGATGCTCCCAACTGACTCTTCCTTTGCTGGGATCAAACCAATGGGACAACCATACGGACAGTGAGGTGACTGTTTCTGTCACCTTTGAAGATGTTGGCAGGTGTTGCTTTCACCTGGGAGCGCAGGGTAGGGGAGGATGAAATCTGAGCAACCAGTTGCTGCAGTGACCTGGAAAGAAACAGTCGGCATCCTGGGGTGTATTAGAAGGGGAGTAGCTGGTAGGTCAGAGAGGTCCTCCTGCCCCTCTGCTCTGCCCTGGTGAGGCCACATCTGGAATCTTGTGTCCAGTTCTGGGCCCCTCAGCTCCAGAGAGACAGGGAACTGCTGGAGAGAGTCCAGCGCAGCCACAGGGATGATGGAGGGATGGAACATCTCCCTTAGGAGGAAAGGCTGGAGGAGCTGGGGCTCTGCAGCTTGGAGAAGAGGAGGCTGAGGGTGACCTCATAAATGTTTATAAATACGTCAAGGGGGAGTGTCAGGAGGATGGAGCCAGGCTCTTCTCAGTGATGTCCAATGGCAGGACAAGGGGCAATGGGGACCAGCTGGAACATAGGAAGTTCCACAAAAATATTAGGAAAAGCTTTTTCCCTATGAGGGGGACAGAGCCCGGGCTCAGGCTGCCCAGGGAGGGTGTGGAGTCTCCTTCTCTGGAGACTTTAAAAACCCGTCTGGACATGTTCCTGTGTGACCTACTGTAGGTGATCCTGCTCTGGCAGGGGGGCTGGACTAGATGATCTTTCAAGGACCCTTCCAACCCCTAACGCCTCCCACTGAGAGCAGTAGCAGTCACTGGGATGGCTCAGGCCTGGGTAAACACCCAGGCTTCATTGGAAAACTCATGAGTCAAACAAATTTTGGGAAGCCCCAGGTCCACCAGAGCAGCAGTTTCGGTGGCGCACCCACCCCATGAGATGATAGTAATGGGTATTTTGAGGTGTGGCTGGATCTAGCCTTGGCCACAGCCATATAGGTGGTGATAGCCCCAAAAAACGACCCAGAGCAGTAACTACTTGCAGGGTCCTGCAATGTCAAAATGTAGTTTTGACATTCGGTGTAACACATGACCTGATCCAGGGCCCTCTCTGAGATCTGGGACATTATTTTCATCAAACAACTAAAATCTGCTGAATAGGTGGCCAAGATTAGCCTCATCTGACCAGTAAACCCCATAATCTTGCCTAATCCCCCAGTTCGAGGGCTGAGGGGTAGGGACCACTGTGGCTGCAGAGCTGTCAGAGGAACCTGCAAGGTCAAGACCTGCCTCTGTAGGGTGGCCAGAGTCCCTGGCAGGGTTTGGAGGTCATCCGGAAGCTGTGGAGAGGCAGCAGAAGGAATGCTAAGAGCCAAGGGCCCTCCCAGGTTTGGCTTGGTCCCCCAGCACCCAGGCAGGGGGAGCAGAGCAGGTCCAGTGAGAGTAACCAAGCCTGGCCAAGAGTCCAGCAGATGCCAGAGAAGTCTGTAGCATGAAGGTAGGTCCAGGAAGGCAACTCAGCATGTCAGGATCAGCAAGGCACAAGGCAGGGCATCGAGCATCGCTTGGGCAAGGCAGTGAGCTTAAATGCAGCTCCTGAAAAACGGGAAAGAGACCCCAAATGGGTCTTCACTCACTCATGTAGCAGCAGGCTGACCCAAGGCTAGGGCTGAACCGTTACCAGAGCTCCCTCCAGCACAGGCAGCTAAAGCCCCTTCTTGAGGGGAAGGGAGGAGATCATGGAGCTTAGTGGTTCTCACAAGACCCTGATGAAAGCCTCCTCTTGTTCTTCACTTCCTCTTGCCATGCTATATTAAGATTTAAGACCAGACATAGGCCAGGAGCCTCTCAAGCTGACCGGGAGTTCCTGGAGGCTGTGAGAGAGCTGGTGAAGTTTCCTTAACACAGAGCCTCCTTCTCTCTGTTCCTTCGCTGCCTTTGTTGCAAGGCACAGCACCGTCAGCCTTTAAAAGATGACATCATCTCAGTATTGGAGAGCTTTGCTATTTCTTGGGAACTAACCAGACACTCAGCTTCAGAAAATGTTATGACAGTTCTTCCTCCAAGGAGCTTTCGTTACTTCACCTCCTCAGGCAACACTGTGGCATCTAAAAGCATTGACAGGAATTATTTTAAAAGCTCAAGCATTTTTATTTTTTTTTGGCTCACAAATAAGCTAATTGACTGTATCCATACCTTCAAATAAAGAAGGTCAGGGCTCAAGATCTGACCTGAGATCAAACACCATGTCAGGACTCCTGTTTATATAGCTGAACCCTGTTCTTCCCCAGGACACGGGGACCTCTCGCTGTCCCATACCCAGGTCAGTCAGCAGGAGCCAACCTCACACACCAAAAAAGAGCAATGCCAGCAACTGAGCCTACTCTAGATGATCCTGCTCTGGGAGGGGGTTGGACTAGATGATCTTTCGAGGTCCCTTCCAACTCTGAACATTCTGTGCTTCAAGTGTTCACACAGTGTCTGGCCACATCTGCTAGTTCAGTTACGTCCATTAGTCTATTGTGTAAGTATGTGAATAATTCTTTGTAACATTTGATCCTAAAAAAATGTTTAATTTTATCCTCTGATATCCAACTCAGAAAGGGTGAGTTTTAATTTACCTACCATCCATAGGCTTTTAGTTCCCCTTTAAATGGCAACTTACCAGAATCTATGGAGAAATAATCAGGGAAAAAATCCAATCACAAAAGAGGTCAGACTGGATTTTTTCAACCTTTTTAGCTCTGAGTAGCTGAGGATTTGGATCCAGATACTTCTGCCTTTTTCCATGCTTTTTGTTTATTGGGGGTTTTTTTTGCCTTACTTGTGTTACTCAATCGTTTTGGCTGTGCTGAAGGTCTGGCTTTTGCTTCTGTGCAACGCGTTGCTTCAAAGAGGGAGGCAATGACCTTGGTTTGCAGGCATCTGGCTGTCCCCCCGTGGCCCTGTCAGCAGATAAAGGGGCTCAGTTCTTGAGGAATGCTTTTGCCTACCACCTCCCAGCCAGAATGAGTATTTCAGTTTCATAGCCCATGTCGTGTTTATTAATCCTTCCCCACCTGCTTTCAGGGTATTTTTCTTCTTCCCAAATTCCAAGAAGATTCAGTCACGAGGCTGTATTTGCCTAATTAGCAACAGGCAAATACACAGGTTTATAATGTTCAGAGAAATCTTTTTCCCCTGAGAATCTCTAGCATTTGCCCTTTAGAGAAACAACATTGTCCACCACGTAAGTACACCCTGCCTGCAGCACAGTCATGCTGAATGCCCAGGAGTGGAGAACTGCAAATTCAAAAAAACGCATCAAAAGTGCCCAGTTACAATTACAAGGAGGAATTTAAATCTGACAGCATGAGCGAGGAACACCAGAACTAACATCTCCTCTTCTTAAGCCACTGCTTAGTGAATCCCAGGGACAGGTTTAACACAGGGAAGAAGCACTGTGGCACCTACACTGACACTACCTGGTGTAGTGCAGCCTTGCACATCCAGTGAGGGAGTAGCGGTGGTGTAACTGCACGCCCCACCTCTGCTTCACTCCCATGTGCCTGCACTCAGTCCTGAGGGATGCGATGTTTGAGGTGTCGTCTCCTCGTCCTGTCACATAGCTCACGTCACAGCATGTTGGGACACTCGGTGCGTAGCCAGAGTGTGGCTTCATGGCAATTAGAGGCTGGATTGCAACACAGGTAGGCAAAGTGAGCGTCTTCCAACATGACTTCAGGTTTTAGAATCATCCAATCATTAAGGTTGGAAAAGAGCTCTAAGATCATCTAGCCCAATCGTCTACTCAACACCATCACCACTAAACCATGTCCTGAAGTGCCACATCGACATCTTTTTTGAACGCTTCCAGGGATGGTGACTCCATCACTTCCCTGGGCAGCCCGTTCCAGTGCCTCATCACTCTTTCAGTAAAGAATAGAATCATAGAGTAGAATCATAGAATGTCTTAGGTTGGAAGGGACCTTAGAGATCAACTAATTCAACCACCCTGCCATGGGCAGGGATGCCCTTGACTAGCTCAGGTTGCTCAAAGCCTCATCCAACTTGGCCTTGAACATCTCCAGGGAGGGGGCAGCCACAACCTCTCTGGACAATCTAGTCCAGAGTCTTGCCACCCTTGTACTGAAGAATTTCTTCCTAAGATCCAATCAAAACCTGTTATCCTTCAATTTAAATCCAATTCCTCTTGTCCTATCACTGGACACTCTTGTAAAAAGTCCCTCCCCAGCCTTCCTGTAGGTTCCCTTCAGGTATTGGAAGGCAGCTATTAGGTCCCCCCAGAGTCTTCTCTTCTCCAGGCTGAACAATCCCAGCCTAATATAAATTTTTTTCTTAATATTTAATCTAAACCTCCCCTATACCCTGAGAATAGAGTGAACTTGCCTACGGTACGGAGCACGTAAACCCACAGGGGGCTCTGGGTGGATTCTCCGGTTGCCATATCTCACCAGAAGGCTTTGCCACCAAACCACCTTCACCATCGTACCCTGCTCAGCTAGATTAAACCTGTCCCAAGCACGCCTACGAGTTTCAGGCACAAATCCATTTGCAGGCACCTACAGGCCTCCGCTGATGAGAAAATAGCAGCTTCTGAGTGTCCCTGGAGCACTTTCCTATAAGAAGCATCTTTATACTTCACCGTGAGAGAGAAAACACTGAATTTAGTGAGCTACACTGCTACAGTGAGCTACATTGTGTCATTTGATTTTTTCCTCATCATTCTGGATATGTGAGAGTGGCCTGAAAATTAGGCAGTTCTTCATCTGGTATTTAGAGAGAAGAAAAGAACTTACGTAGCTTATTTTGAGCGTTGTGCTCATATTCATCAATTTTACCTCGACCTGTGAAATATGGAGGCTGGAAATTATGGAATAATGGGAAAGCAGGGGAAATCTCAACTTGCTTTGCAAAGCAAAGATAATTTGTAGATCTCATAGCGGGAGAACAGAGAGAAAATATGAATTCTTTAAAGCATTTACAAAAAAAAAAAAAGCATACCGACATTCTTTGTTTTAAAAATCTCATATTCTTTGATTTGATTTTAGGATTATTTGGGAGCTGAGCATCTGGAGGTGATGGTATCACAGATGTACACTGGGAGTGGCGCGTCAGGAGAAGGTGGGTCACCTGCGAGCCAGTTAATGCCTTTGCTGATGGGGAAAAGGAGAAGCCTTGCGTCAGGTTTACTTGTTTTAAGAAAGACATGCAAAAGAATGCATGAGAAATATGCCCAGAACAATGAGATATTGCAGGTTAAACCCCTCATAAGTAAATTTTCTCAGAGGGAAAAAAAAAAAAAGTCACTTGAATACAGAAGCTATACAGATCTCATGATTTCCTGCCAAAGTACCATCATTCCACATCTATATTTCTCCATATCTTTTCTGCCAAAACTTGCTCCTGCAGTCCAAAATCTCAATATGAACAGAGACTGAAACTTTCACATCTTGCTTCCGCTTCAGTGAAGACCTCTGGGCAGTCTGGCCTTCCTGAGCCAGGCTCAGAAGTAGTTTCAGTTTGGTTTTTTCAGTCTTCCTCCAAAGAGCCCACATTTCACTGCCCTCAGCAAATGATGCCCATGCTCATAAATACTGTTTGTCCTAGAAACTTGCCTTCTTAGGGTAAAGCTTATCCAACCGTGGCACTACGGCGCTCCTGCTGTGCCTAATCCGAATTAACTAACTCGTCTCAGTTTGAATATCAAGAGTGCTTGGAACAGCCTGCAAAACTGCAGATGAGGGGCCAAAGCTTCAGGAAAATTATTTGGAAGGTCTGATCAAATCAGGAAAGAACAAAACAAACCGAGCCATGTCGACTAAACACAACTTTTGCTGTAAATAACGCGTTGCGTGCATGCTGGCTTTTGCAAACACTGCGTTTGCTGCCCGGCTGCCCTAAATCTTCGCATTTATCTCAGGAGAATTTCTCTGCTGCGTCTGATTTTTCACCTCTCTTCCTCTGAGCTGTTTGTTTCCCAGCAGCGTTGCTTATGTGCTCGTTATTTTTATGAGTTCCTCCTCGTTTCCCTGTAAGCAAGGCAACAACAACAACAACAAAAAGGTGTAGAGAGAAGGTGCAAGAGAGTTCGTGCGATGGGTCAGTGACAGTTCAGTCCAACCAAACATCAGAAGGTGTTTCCTGACAGCGACTGCATCCGACGAGTGTTCAAGACAAGTAAACAGCCGAGCTTGTCTTTAGTGGAGGAAAATGATTGACGCAGTGCTCTGGCAGAGGGGAAAATAGGAAGAAAATGAAGGCGGAGACAGAGCTTTGTTTCAAGAAATGAATTGTTTTCACCTGAGAATGAAGGGACACAGATTGTTCCCGTTGACAGTGCCAGCAGAATTTGACTTAGCCATGGCTTGCTCGTCAATGCCAGAAGGGGACACACAAGAAGATGTGATTAAATACCCTCTCGTGAAGTTTTCCAACGATTTTTCTTGGCTTGTATGTTTTAACCAGGCCAGAGTGTTTCCAATGCTTGGGTCAGAAATTCAAAAGCTTTTTCTACAGCTTGGCCCTCAATCTAGCCAGCTCTGCAAACGATGGCCAGCAGCACTGAAGCTCAGTTTTACAGAATGTAAAGAAACACTTCTCAGTGCAGCGAGATCTAAAAGCCCAGGAATATAGGTTTATTGCTGTTTCTTGAGTAGCTTCTAAAAACTTGATTTGTAGATTTATTTTTTTGGTGGCTTTCCATGATAAATTGAACATTAAATTGCTAATTTTGAGCTAGAGTTTTTACTGCTTGTAACGTCTTTATTTATTTTTTTTCCTATTCTACTCTATCCTTGATGTAGTCAAATGTTTCTTTTCCTAGAATACATGCACACAGTTTCAGAAACACAGTGCAACCACTGGCCGCGGAAGATACCGAAACATTTTTAGGATATATAAATAGGATGCTAAAGGGACAGGTGATGAGGAAGTCTTAATTCTGTTGAATCCACCCTTGGATTCTGAGGCTGAATTTGGGCAGCCAGTGTTTTTATTGATCTTCATTTATGTTTATAGACACCTGTGATTACATTACTCCTTCATTTTCCCAGATGCAGTAACAATTCCACGTCCAACTAATGAGTTAGACGCTAACTGGCAGCAATGGCTGCATGGCTGGATTTTCTTTCATTCTGTTCCTTAATTCACCACTTATTATTGTGACAGTAAAAAGCTCAATTATTCATTACTACTCTCAGAAAGACTGGGCAGCTACGCCCGATAAATACTTGACAGATTTGAGCTCCAGGACTAAAACTAAAAGGGTGTAGCAGAATGCAACACAACAGATATTCCGGCCGATCTATAATCCTCCACCGGAACAGCAACATTTATCTTCCCTTGACTGACAGATGCACACAAGTTGATCAGGATATTTTTTCCGAGCTGTAGATACAGGATCCCTCACCTAAATGACAGCTCTGTGCTTCAGGTTCATCCTGAGCCTCTAGCAGCTTTGCTTCTGCCAGAAGTGATGCTCCTGCTCTCTCCTCCTTCACTCCCAGCTCGTTAGATCAGCAATAATCAGTTTGGAGGTTTTGTGGATTTTTTTGCTGTTGTTGGGGCGATGTGCTGATAGTTTAGGTTGTTTCAGGTCAGATAAATGCCATGGGTAGAGCAGGGGAAGCAGTGGGAAGTTGGGGCTGCAAAAGGCAGAGTCAATAGATGGGCTCACTGGTAGGAAGCGCCACTGTGAGATGAGAGATCAGCTCAGTGCATAACGGTAGAAAGATGGATGCTAAATTGTATCAGAACAAGGGGTACAGGGCAAAGGCTATTTGCTCACTTAAAAACTAGGCTGAGTGATGGCAAGGGTAGTGCTGGGGGGAGACTTCTGCCCGTCCTTCCACTGCAGCTGGAGCCAGGGAGCGGGATGGGGTTGGCAGTCTCGCCCTTGCTCCCGTCGTGCAAATGCAGCGTCGGGATTAACAGCCTTCTCCTCTTCTCCTTTTTCCCCCTGCCAGCAAATCCGCTGTGGCTTTATTGACAGAAGTCTTGATTTACTCAAAGGTTCTGGAAATCTCCATGTGGTTTCGTATGCGGCCAGTCCTGATGTCTTGCGCTGGGAGGGAAGTTTTGGTGTGTGCTGCAAGGGGAGGTCAGCTGCTCCCTGACTTAAAGCATTCTCCTATTTCTCGCAGCCAAAGTGCCACAGTTACCATCTTTACAGCACAGAAGTTCAACGTAAAAAGTGCAATTACAGTATATTTTAAATCCCAGGCAATTATGATTTCTTTATAGCGACAACTGCAATCTTTTAAATGAATACGCCGGCACAACTGATGGCCTATCTTCATTTATTAGCCTGCCACTAAACTAGAAAAACCCTGTGGTGTTTTAGCCTGCGTTTCTAGTGGGAGCTACAGTAAATACCAAGCCATTTTATATTTTGGGAGCTAGAATTTAGAGTCTAAAGTAAATACCAAACCATTCTATGTATATGTTTACATTCAGGTTTTATTTGAATCTCCTGCCTTATGACAAGACAAATTCCTCCTCTGCAGAGGCATAAAAAAGATTCTCACTAGATCGCACTGGCAGCTTTATATATCTCTGTCCACCAAGATCTTTTAGTACCGAATTAAATGAGGCCAGAGCTCTGAACTCCCTGCACAAATATTTTGCGGTTGTTGCAGAAAAGAGGAATTGTCGTTCCCAACTCGATCGATGTCGTATCCTCTCTCTGACAGCGGTCAGTGCCAAATGGTTCAGAAGACAATATAAATCCTCCCCTCCCAGCCTTCTCTGTCTGTAAGTGCACACAACGCAGTTATTTGTGCAGTCCAGAAAACTAATCTCTTCCTGACCTTAGCTGATCGTAATTGCATATAGCTTTATTTATACCAACATTAACATGAATCTTGATTGTTACTGCTGACGCTGCTACCAGGAGGCACCGCGTATTTTATTAATCCTGCTCTCGAAACTCGCTGTGCCAGTCAAGGACTTCTGGCAATCCTTCATTCCCCAGCAAGTTCCTCCTATAGAAACCTCCCACTGCTTTGCCAGAACTCCCTGTGTGAACCCATCTCTTCCCCTCATCCCAATGGTTCTGCCTGTACCCACAAGCCAGGATTTTTCTGCGCCCTCTTTTGTCAGCGGGATTCTCCATTCCTCCTGCAGGTTCAGGGGCAAGGAGTGTTCCCTTCTGCCTACTCAGACCTCCTCAGAATTATCCAACCACTCAACTTTTCTTCCTCCTTGGTGCCATTCTTGCTATTATCATCCTGCTGCTTCGGAGCTGCAGCTGCAGGTTCACAGCTTTAACACTTGAACAAAGTGCTCGATCAATTAGTTTGACCTCCTTGCTCGCGGGGGCCACTGCTTTTCACCCAGTTACCTTCGTGCTGAGACTCAAATCCTTCCTTTTAAAAGTGCTGCCAGCTGTCTGAATTTAGGTGTACCTGAGGTGACTTTGTGTGGAGACAGCTTGGCTTCAGTATGATTTACTGGTTCAGGGACGGCAGAGCATACAAATGGAGTTGTGCTTGTCCTGGAGCCAGATTGGGACAAGGAGTGGTGCTGAGCCTGGCTTAGTAAACCCCTGCCACAGCTCAGCTGGGTCTGCCTGGAACCAGCTCAAGCATCTCCGTGCCGCGCTCCTGGAAGCAGGAACTTTGGGAGGACGGTGACAAGGTGTCCCACCAGAGCTACAGGAACTCATTTCTGGCTCAGCACCACAAATTTTCTCCAGTGAATCTCTGCTGGTGGCAAACTGGCCTGAAGAGCTACTTTGGTGTCTCTGCTCCATGGTCTGCAATGTATAGGTCATGGAAAACATGCCCTATGAAGAGCGGCTGAGGAAACTGGGTTTGTTTAGTCTGGAGAAGAGGAGGCTGAGAGGAGACCTTATTGCCCTCTACAACTACCTAAAAGGAGGCTGGAGTGAGGCTGGTGCTGGTATGTCCTCTCTAATTACTAATGACAGGACAAGGGGAAATGGCCTCAAGTTGCGTCAGGGTAAGTTTAGATTGGATATTCGGGGGAAGTTCTTTACTGAACGAGTGGTGAGGCACTGGAACAGGCTGCCCAGGGAGGTGGTGGAGTCACCAACCCTGGAGGTGTTTAAAAAAAAGTAGATCTAGCACTTGAGGCTGTGGTGTAGTGGTTGGGTGTGCTGGGATGAAGGTTGGACTAGATGATCTTCAGAGGTCCCTTCCAACCCCAAACATTCTGTGATTCTGTGATTCTGCGATTCTGTATGTTCCCTGAACCTCTGCTGGCTGCGTACGTCCACACCACGGCTGAATTAACAAACCCTCCTGCAATCCACAGGGCAAGAAGTGTCCAAGCTGTCTGAGCTAAAACTAACAAGCTCTGAAGTACCGGGGCTGACTCGGTTTCAAGCGTTTGGAGTGTATTGTGCTGCATAACAGAGTGTTCTCGGTGCTTCGTGAGAACGTCGAGCTGAGGTTTATACATCTTTAATGCAAAGGTGGAAAGGTAAACCAGACTTTAAAGAAAAAAAAAAAAAGAGGAGGGGGGAAAGCTAGAGGAAAGACATCATCATGCCATTTTACCCCCAAAAAGTTATTAATTAAATATTAGTTTGAATCAGAGTGATCCTGGGCATATTACATTTCATACCAAGCTTCTTACAGGGTCGGTTAGCTGCCTTCAGCAATATGTGAGATTTTTCCTTTTTTTTTTTCCCCCTACTTGCCGAATACCATTTTTTATTTCTAATCCTATCTCAGTGTCACTTCTGAGTGCGGGTAGGTTTTGGTGCAAACCTGCCTTATTTCTTTTACTGACATAAGACTGAGATAGGTTGTCACGGTACAAACCGAAAGACCCTTGTTGTCAACCCGTTCCGAGAGCTCCTAATTTAACACAAGACAAGAGACAACAGGCGCAGAGAAACAGATGGGAGACTGCAAGAACACGGTAACACAAACAGTCTAATTTTATTGTGAGGATAAAAACTCACTCGTGGTGCTGCTACGTAACGTGGCCCACTCACTGGTTTCCACATAAGACTCCACATGCAAAGCCAGACGTTGTCTCGTTAACATCTCCCTGTGGCACCAAGTTTCACCAGGGAATTACATGCTGTACAAAATAATATCTTTTTTTTTTTTTTACTTAATTTAAGCATTATTGAATGGTCTGATACAAAGTAGGCTTCATCTTTTGGATAAAGAATAGTTTTGATTACTAGCAAGGCTTCATTTTCTTTCAGTAGTCCTGAGTTATGACCCCCTGAAATAAATGGGGGGGGAAAAAAATCAATTGCATTGCGGTTTGGATCAGGCCAAATGTGATCTTTTGATTTACACAATAAACCAACCCATGTGTCAGACATCTGGCAGTTTTAAATTAGGGAAATATAAAACCAATGACCTCTTTCTCTGGAGATATTTTTGCAAAATGATCTGGGAAGAACTCGATACTAACAACGGAGAGCAAATAACCAGCTCGCTAGGTGGGGAGATTGCGGAGGTAGGAATCAGCCTGGAGCAGCCAGGAGAATGATGCAGAAACTACATTAAACGGTGTTCCAGTTTCTGAACTCGCTCATATTCAGGTTTCCTGAGAGCATTTGCTTTTGAATGTTTTCTGATGAGATGTTGGCGCTGCTGAGATACATGTCACAGCAGCCAGAGAGACTAGAGCTGTTTATTTATCCAGGGAGAACACAGGCAGCCGGAGGAGGAGACCTCCAGCCTCCCAGCCCTGACCTGCCTAACTTTACTCCTAGTCTCAGCAAGCTGCTGGCGATAATCTGCACACATCCTGTCAGTTTAAAGCCCCAGAGACCAGCTCACATGAAATACAAGGGCCTAAAGAAACTGTGTGTGCAGGGGAAGAGGCTGCTCCATTAAGCAATTTACCACATAATGCATTAACGGTTTGTTTGTATTTCTGTCACACCAGGGCAGTCATTAAGAAATTCGGTTTGCTATCTGGATAGCAGATGGCTCCGCCTACTCGTGGAAACACTCCTGAAGCTTTAGGGCAGGATGGGGGGAAATCTCACTAATCCTTTCAGAAGTGCGTTAACGGTTCAGTTATTAACTTTCCCTAGGGAAAGGGAAGTGCAAATGAAGAGAACCACAGGCAGTGTTCGGTTGTGTGAGGTTAGAAACAGCCCTATAACCTGTGCGAGGATACCTGTGGCTCCTTCTCAGCAAAAGCAAGTCCTAGGACAAGGGTTTTGCTTGAGACATTCATTCCAGCTATGGGACAGCTGTGTAAAAATCCTAGAGTTTGCCAGGAAGCAAAAGAGGGGGAAATTCCTTGGAATTGGCTCAGCAGACATGTGGCTGGAATCTGATTTTATTTCGCTTCTGTGTCCCTGTCTCCATGAAGTTATTCATGACATTTTAGCAACAGTAAATACAATCTTCACTTTGACCAAAGGGTCACGTTCGGCGAAAGAGTGATTTCAGGAGATCCACCTTTCCATTTCTCGCGGGCACGCTTGCCGATCTGCTCACACGCTGGGTTCTGGGGCAGCTGAAGGGGAAGAGATTATTTCTCGAGTAACCTTGACAGGCTCGGGGAGGAGCTGCTGGTGCTTGGTGCCAGGAAGGGAGAGCTGCTCTCAAAGGCAGGCGCTCGTGACCGTCTACCTGCCTAAGCCCCCAAATCTCCTGCTGCATGTGGAACATACTCCTCTCTCTGCCCTTTAGTTCCCAATTTACTCGGTCCTGTCAAAATAGGAACCATTAACTGCTTCCAAGGCTCTGAAAACGCCCCAAGTTTTTATGTTTTAGGTAACAGGGACAGGAGCCTCTTGCTAGCCATGAGCACTTCAAGATCTTGGCATTCAATGCACGGAAAAATGTCAGATACAACTGCTGTAGGGTGGATTTTGATCAACAGCTTAGAGCTGACAGATTTTACTGTTTATTATTTATCCCCCAGCCATGTATTTCCCTTTAAAACTCTGCACTCAAATGCTGACACACACATTCTTTAATTAAGCACCTTTTCACTGTTTAAGGTGGCTTAACAGATAACTTGCCTGTCGGCTTCTCACTTTTAACTTCTTGTCTGCTCAGCGCTGAGGCTTTTCGTAATTAAAGCCCTTTTATAGTTATTCTGGTCTGCAATATTTATTTGTCAGAATAAACACCGAAGAAATGCTTTTGCATGCCCAAATGATGGTAGGAAACACTTGAGGTGCTCATCTGTACTTCAGTAACATATGTTTTTAAATTTTCTGGATTTTTTTATGTACTGTCTCCCCACGTTCAAGACTTCAGTGACCCCCCTGAACAGCTCTGAGTCACTTCTTCTCCTGTTGTCAACACTTCGCATCCGTTTGCGCCGGATCAGAATCTGCTCGGAGCAGCCGCAGAGTGAGATCTTGAACGAGCAGTCATGAATGTGTCTCGCAGAATTATTTTGAGCACCACCTCCCGCAACCCAAACGCCCCAGATAATGAGAAGCTATGTTGAAAATACCTTCTCCTCCTAATCTAACTAAAAGGCCTGCAAATCACAAATTAAGTAAGAAAATACTCGGCAGCCAGGGAGCAGACCGGAGGTTTTTCAGACATTAGGCCCCATATAGTGTTCCAGTTGACACATAAAATGGAAATGCAATGTAAAATAGCACAAGAAAGAACTGACGAACATCCTGTTGCTCATTAAAAAAAAAAAAAAAAGCTTGCTCTCAACTCCAGATTTGGGTTCTATGTATGGAATGTGCAAAAAGATATGGAAAACCTTCTATAAACACCTAAGCAAAAGCTCATTAGATTGAGCTTTCATGGACACGCAGACACTAATAATTATTAGGGCAATCAAAGACACTTTGTAAAATAAAGACAGCATCCTCATTTAGGC
This sequence comes from Apaloderma vittatum, assembly GCF_000703405.1. Taxonomy (NCBI): domain Eukaryota; kingdom Metazoa; phylum Chordata; class Aves; order Trogoniformes; family Trogonidae; genus Apaloderma; species Apaloderma vittatum. Next base: position 2,226 of record NW_009697682.1, on the reverse strand, counting down.
AGTTTTACCCTGATGTGCACGTAGGTTGAGTAATGGCTCAGCAGCAGCCTTTGTACCCTCCTGCTTTTCAGACTCCCGTAGCCAAGCAGCTCTCAGAAAAGAACACGAGCCTTAGCTAAGATCTGTCAACGTGGATCCTCGGGCACAAGTCGTACCGCGAAGGAATCGCTAAAGTTGATCCGAGGTAGAATAAAGTTGGGTTCGCGGCTCTTGGTGCGCACAAAAGTCACCCAAGATTGGAACCCGGGCAGGAAATTTTTAGCCTATCAAAGGGAGCGTCTCACAAATTTAGGGCTTATCGAAAAAACGAGTATAATCCCGAAGCGATCCTTCAGAACGACGCTGCTTTGCCACGCAAGAGCCGACATCCACAGGCACCGAAATCAATGAGGACTTTGTCACTGGTTTCAACGGGCACAGGATGTTACCAGAGCAGCATCTGCAGCACTTCCCACATAGGAACGCTAGGATAAAAAAAATCTTCTTTTGTAACTAAACGTTTCATGTTTCAAAAGACTGGCCTCAGACGTGCTTTGGAAACTTATTTTTTGGGGTATGTCTTTCTTCTGCATATTTATTCCAGTCCTAGAGATGATCTTATCTCCTGAGGGATCAGGACTTCTTTCTAATTTGCTTCTTTATGAAAATAATCAGGGCTTGAAATTAATTATTTTTTTTTTAATTATATTGCTCACAATCTTGCTATTTGCACAAAGAGCAAATAGCACATTTCCGTGGGGTTTTTTGGGCCTTTCACTTATTTCTTCGCTCATCTGTGTTTCACAAGTCCATGATCTGAAAACAGAAAATCGAGAGACTGCAGGTGAAAGGGAATTCAGAGCTTATTTCAATTCAAAAGGAAAAAAAACCCATCCAAACATTTATTTATTGTTTGGGAGGATTAAGGAAATCGAGGAAACAAGTTTTCACATTTTAAACTTGGAAAGGAATTGCCGTGGACCTACTGTAACTCCATATCTCAGTAGCTTTGTTTCTCTGTTACTGTTTTAAAGCGAAGCACTTCTACTTTATAAGAACATTTCACCGCTAAATAATTTAGAGCCAGACTGTGCTACAATTTTTTCATGGCCTGTGATAGTTTAGCACGCAAGCATCCCCAAAAGGATCAGCAAACCTGTGTGACAACTCCAAAGGCTTCCTTAGGGACAATCGCGTGTTATTAGACATAATAAAGACTGACAGACTCTGGCTGTTAAAACTTCCTGAGATGCTCCAATACTACAGTGACAGAAGCCGTTAAAGCTATAGATAAATTACATCTAAACCAACCCCACTTCGCTGCATTCCTAACTTCTAAAATGCCCTTGGATTTCAGTATTGCTACAGCACATTTATTTTTCATTTAAGACCTCTGAATTTCTCCTCAGACAAGGACGTAACTGCAGACGCTGCTGCCAGCTGAAATTACTGCAATGAGATCTGGTTTGTATAACTGTTGGGAAAGTGTTCGGGAACGTTTCGCTTCTCAGGCAGCGAGGCCTGAGGAAGAACGTCCTCCCCTTAACTTCTTTCTGGAAGTAATAAAAGACTTTTTTTTGGATGAAACGTTGAGGTCGTGGTTTCGCTGGAGTCCCTGTATGGGCGGGAAGGATGGCACAGCGTGTGCCAGGCGTATTCCACAGGATGCTGCCTAGAAAACCCATTTCGGGATTGATGAGAACAAAACCACCATTAGAGGAGTAATTATATAAATTAAACAAATATGAAGGGCTGCACGAAAAGCTGTTCTAAGCTGCTGAACATCCTCGAGGCAAAGTGAGGTGGCCTGAAGGATGTAGCAGGCTGAGGATTTATCGATTTAATACTCCTTCCTCAAGAGTTTGACGCTTCAGTTGCTAACGTTAAGAACCTCCACGCTCTGGCACTGCCCAGCATC
>NW_009697682.1:0-298 GCF_000703405.1 Apaloderma vittatum | reverse complement strand
CGGGCCTCCCAAAAAAAAACCCCTGGCCCTGCCACAATAATTAAAAATGTATCCAGTTTAAATTTTCTTGGGCTCCTAAGCCCCGACTGGGTCTCCTCAAGGGATGGGATGATTCCAGGCGGGATGTGGCAGCAGCTTTTCTCTGTGCACAGAAGCAGAACCTTAAAAAATATAAAAAAACCTTCCGGAGTTGTGTTTTTTGCTGGGTTGGTGGGGTTTTTGCTGGGTTTTTGTGCTCTCAAAAAACACGACCCATGTGGATAGGACACAGGTCCTGCAAAACTGCTCAACCTTTCTT
>NW_009697681.1:0-8269 GCF_000703405.1 Apaloderma vittatum | reverse complement strand
TCCTACCTGACACAAGACACTTATCTGTAATGTCACTATTTAAAACTAAAAGGAATAAAGTGACTACTTCTCAGAGCTTTCAGAAATTTCCTATTTCTTAAAACATCTGCAAATAAAAACCTAGAACCTTTGTAGCAAGGGCAGCAGAAAAAAAAAGAGGGATTTTTTTTTTGGCACTATATATGTATTCTTCAGCTACATACTGTACTTTACCTAAACTGAATACCAGTTCAAACCCCAGCATTAAATTTTATATTGTACACCAATTTTTACCACATCATCATAGAACAGATTTTTGTAACCCATTAACACAAAACATGGGATCTTTAACATGTTTCCTAGAAGTTTCTTTTAACATTTAAGATGTTGTCCAATTATTCTTAACTTCAAGTACTAATTTAGAAAAACACTGTTTCTAAACTCTAGAGAAGTTTCAAGCAATATTGGCAAGTTCTACTTACAAAATAGGATGACAGAATCACAGTTATGATCACAATAAATCCTGCCAACACCACATCTGGAGGAATTTCTGAGCCGCTTCGTCCCATGATAGGTGTAAACATTTCAAATACAGTCCAACTAAGATACATCGTATACAGATAGGGAACAAACATTCCCAGCAGGTACATCATTACAAACTTCATTGTGGCACCTACGGAGGACAGAAAAAAAATATGCAAAAGAAACAACTGTAAAAGCTTAAAAGAACAGGAACACACACCTTTACTAATAATATATCCAGATACTACTGCAAGGCCCAATATATAATACTGGTCCTCATCCCTGACATGGATGTGGAAAGGGTATCACATTTTGCACAGCCAATACCAATGTAACTCTTTCAAAAAACCACAAAAATATTCTTGTTATACAAAAAAAATGAAATAGATGTTCTGTCACAAACAGTGTTTACATATTACAGTATCTTAACAATGTGTATGGCCCATATTTGATTTAATTATCAATACGTCATACTTTTTTTTTTTCCTGAGACACAGGATGTTTTGCACTTTTTTTTTCTAAAGAGGTTTTCCATACTTTCAAATTGTCTTTAGTTCAGAAACACTTTTTTTGTAACAAAAATGTCACGTAGTTATTTTGACTCCTCAGATTCAAAGTTTGAGATTTCTTTTGCTTACGTAATAGAGTTTGGAGGAAAACACTCAATATACAATAGTAGGGCCAGTCGTTTTGAAATACAACCTGCTCCCCGCTCAAAACTCATACCTTTTTGGCTGAATTCTTTATGGATCATCAGCTTAGCAAGTAAAGGAAATGCTACCCATAGAGTACAAATGAATGCTGAACAAATGCCCATCTGAGTAACCATAGCCAATGCTAAAGACCAAATCATCAACGAGGTATCAAAAAAAATATCTCCCAGGTACTGCTCATTCATATCCTGTAACAAAAAAAATAAAAATAAAAAGCAATATACTCACTACTGAGCATAGCCCATGTATCACATCTCATATAAGAACACACAGAAAAATCCTACTACTTGTATATAATTGCTTTACTTGGAAAATACAATTCTGACAAGCATCATCTCAATATTCTCTCACCATTTAGATTTATCCATGGCAGTTTACCTTTTTTGTGCTTTTTATGTCCTCTGACATAGCTTGTAAAAGGGATTACGTGGGCTGCGGGAGAGGGAGGAAGGAAATGTACAAATGATAATACGAGGAATGAAGGCAGTCTAATGTTTGTTACATGGACAAGTAGTACCATTTTGTAAAAAACACTGGTATTTGTGAGGTGTATGAAAATGTTATGCTGCACTTAGGTGTGAAAAAATTTATCTGTATCTTCTCTGATTCTAAGCTGTTAATGCATTCCTCGTACAAGCACTGTTATTAGTCCACAAATATTAAACTGGTGCTTTTATACGCCATGCCACAGCTATCACTTCAGAAGTCTGCTTTTTAAAAGGTATTTGTTTTGAAGAAAAGGCATGCATGGGTTAGATAACAACAGATAAGTTTTCAATAAAAAAGTTTAACTGTCAGAAGTGTCATTTGGTTTTGTGGGGATTTTTAAGTTACACGGGCAATAATGTGGTGTTTGTAGTGCAAGATTCTTCACTGGGAATCCTGCCAGTAATATGAAGGACTGCTTGCATGAATAATGGCTATCAAAAAGCACTACTTCAGGTTCAGGCCAAGGAGAAAAGAAGGAAAAAAAAAAAAAAGGCAGGGAGGAAGAAATGTGAATTGCCAAATCTTTTTCAAAACAACAAGCTTATCAAGTCACAAGTTCCTGAGCCACAAACAGAAAACACCCAGGTACTGGCTGTGATAGCCAAGTAAGATATTAGCTTCCAAAATTTTTATGCAACTCTAACTACAATGTAAGTTAGAGCAGCACAAATTTTACGGTGTACTGCAAGCTGCAGCATGCAGTAAAACTAAGAGACTCATATTATCGAGTTAGCTGATCTGCTGATTAATCAGCAAGCAAGAAATAGATCCAGAGCCTAGAACAGCAGAGCACTTGGCAAAAGTGTGCTCCTCCATGAGCTCTTCTGAAAGACTAGAAAATGGTAATCTATTTTACAAATGGCTCATCTTTCCCACAAAAGGAAACACCACATACACATCTTTGTTAACACACATATACCAGTTAACACTGCCTTTCCCAAAACAATTAAAAGAAAACCCACTTCCAGATAAAAATATAATACATTCATCCAGAACTTCCTATGCAATCAAATTTCAGGAAAGTTCATGACATTTCTTCAAATACTTGGATGTGGCTGGTTGATAATATAGGTTTCCTAAATTCTTTTGCCCAAAGCCTGTACAAACAGCCGAGAGCAGATTGAATGATGAAATATTACTATGCCTAAAACCTACACCTAATAGGCTCTAGCAGTTGATTTCTGCCCTGGAAGAGCATCATCTGTCAGATTCCTTAAGGGCTATCAAGAGCTCTGTTCCATTTCCAGCTGTGGTCAAAACAAAAAATAATCAGAATAATCATAGAGGGAAGGGTGACTTCTCAAATTTTTACAACAGCTTCATTTAGAAACCTCTGGACGGCACAGATTACTGTTAGAATAGGATGTGACAGAACTAGAAAATCTGACATGCAAAAAACTAATGCTCTGATATGAATAATCTTAGAAAAAAATCCCAATGTATTATTTGCTTACAAGGTTATGAATGCAAATGACATCACCAAAATAACATGCTAATAAAAGGACAGGACAAAACAGAAATGGAATTCCCAGTTTCACAACAGAATGTAAATGAGAAATTAGATTAAAGAATAAAATATTAAGATACCTAGAAAGATACTGTACCAATTACTAAATTCAGGGAACCTGTCATACAAATCTCTTCAGACGCGAGAATGTGGTAAGACTCAAAGAACGGCAGAATAGATATTAGGATTCTGTAATCAAGAACATTGGAAGTATTGAAAAATCTAAATTCTTCAGTTGTTGCTCTCCTCTCTTGCCACGCAAGAAGAACGCTTTAAATCACAAGTGTCTTAAGTCTTGGATTTAGTAAAGGAATCCTAGGCTTAGATGAAGCAATTTTTACAGCAACATTTTAAATAGCTCTGTACAATACAGAACACTTTTTGCATCTTTTTAATCAACTCAAAAATTAAGTCCTCCATAGGCCAAATACTGCATTGCCCTTCAACATTAGCAAGAAGCCAAGCTTACCTTGTAGAAGAATTTCTTGGCTAGTGTATGCACAAGGATGAGCTTAGCTGCAGCTGCTGTGCCGTACAGAAACACAGAAACATAGAAATGGGTGTACCAGGAAAGAGATCGTCCAATGACAGAGATGAACACTGCCACTATAAGGACCATCACCAGTGTGGAGACCCAACTGATCAACGTTAAGCCGAATGCCGTAAACAACTTCTTCAGGTTATGAATAGCTATGAAGAGCAAAAAAGAATTTTCATTCAACAGCCAGAAATTTTACTGCAAACTACCATCAAGATTGTAATTACAGAATCACAGAACTCTTGAGGCTGGAAAAGACCTCCAAGATCAACAAGTCCAGCCTATGACCCAACAGCATCACATTGGCCAGACCAGGGCACTGAGTGCCACATCCAGCCTCTCCTTAAACACCTCCAGGGACGGTGACTCCACCACTTCCCTGGGCAGTGCATTACCCGCCAGTGTAATTGCTTACGCTCCTAGACATACCTGAAAAGGTCTAAACAGAAGATCTGTTTTACACCCTTTATTAAGCTTTGTTAACTTTTTTCTCTATTTGTTGCTTTCTTATTTGCTGCTTCCTATGGACAGATGTTAAAGAAACATCATTCTGAAGCCCTACCTGTGCTAACAGAACAAAGAGTTTATACAGATGCTAAGCATTACTTTACAAGTAGATCTTTACAAGATTTAATTTTAATCTTCATGAAGGGATAAGAAACATAACCATGTCATAATCATGCAGGACATCCTGGCCTGTCATCATAATTACTCACAGCCAAGAGATCTAAACACAAAGCAACTCCTATGACACGCTGCACACCTAAATTTATTTCTGAAGTTTATCTAAAAAGATGCCTTAACTGTCTGAATTCTTCCTCACCTACTAATTGCTACTTGTTAGAGTAATGTGATTGTTTGTGGCAGGGTTTTGGGGGGGTTTGTCTGTTTGGTTTTTTAAGAACTAGACTTACCTCTGCTTCTGGGCTGTAATATTTTCTTGCTTAAATAAAGAAAAGCAATTGCTGCTGTAATATAGTTCATGATGGTGCCAACATGAGCAGGATAAGCCAGGACAAATAAACCAAGTACATCGAAGAACACAACATTTCCATGCCGATACTCAAAAGATTTAGCCAACTTATCTGACGTCGCTAGGTATTTTAGGACAGCTAGAATATTGTCACCTATTAAAAAAGCAGGTACACAATATAATTACTTCAGGGTTGATGACAGCATTCTTTTAAACACAAGCGTTCTTAAACATACACCTGTCTTTGTTGAGGATGTTTCAAGACAGTTTTTCAATGGTATGCACAACACAGTACTTTTATGAGTTAATCTATACCGTTGTCACTAAAATAAGCATATTTGGGAAGATTAATGTATTTAAACACTGTTGCAATGATGAAGATTAGTCAAGCTTTCAGCCCATAGCCCTACTTCAAGGCCGATACTAACACACTGGACTTTCAGGTTAATCCATAGAAAAGTTTACAATCTCATCATTTTCTTTCTCTTCCCCTTGTCACTAGGAAGCCCTCTGTTTCAATTACTATGAATTACTCACTTCTCATTCCCTAGAAAACTCTAAGGTAGGAGACTAGGAGGGTATTTTCCTTTGTAGCATTCAGGTACCACAGTACAGTCAAAACACATATAATCAAATCAGACCAATTGTTCCCAACTTTCATTTTGCTTTTACTTGACCTGTAAAGGTATTTACTGGCTGAATTTGGTTGGTTGTTTTGTTGTTTTGCTTGGGTTGTTTACTATTATTATTTATTTCTTTATTTTATTAAGATGTGATATGTTTAGCAAGAGACACTCTACATAACTACCATAACCAGTAAAACCATCTTTCCAACAGGAATTTAGAAGGGCTACTTGCTGTCTTGCAATTGCAGTGGCGTGACAACTGTTATTCATGCTGGTCATCTAAGGTGACTTCTATATAAGCTTAGAGATGGAAATGGTCAAAATCCTGGAAGCATTTAGGATTACTGCAGTCCATTAAATAGCCTGCTATGAGTACAACCTGTTAGCATACAATAAATCCTGTGTATTCACAGCCTGTGTGCTACCACATTAGTCTAAGATCCATTCTAAAAGAAAAACCTCAGATCAGTCTCTATGCCACCAACTAACCATAAGCTTCTCGTGATGAATACTGAAAAGTAAGAGGACTTGCTCACAGAAAAGGAATGCAGAACATTCATGTATCAGTGGCTAGATTAACCTAAGATTCCACAGTTACTTTAAAATCAACATCATTCAACGTTGATAACATTTATCTTCCAAGGCTGATCAAATATATTTCCTTTGTATTTTAAAAGACGTGTTCAGTTAATTATTTGTTCTTTCAAACATCTAGCATGTTCTACATGTGTAATTAAAATTATTACTTTATTGTGGTGATAATACCACAGCAAATGAAAAAGCAGTTATAATACTACTCTTTAATAAATAACCAAATTCTTGAAATACCAACCTGCTCTCTGAATGGAATCTGTTAAAATTCTGTCTGATGTGTCATATTTTGTATGATAAATATATCCATTTTCAATAAAAGCCAAATCTATTCCTACAGAGAGAAAAAAAAAGAGTGTTTGAAATTATGTAAGCCTAAAACCTCAAAACATGCATGTGAAAGACTCGGGTATTTTTCACATTTTTAGAATGGATAGCAAACTGCAAACAAATTAGCAAAACCAAAAAAACATTGTCCTGCGCTTGATTACCAAAAATAGTAACAAAAAATGCAGTACTAAGTCACTATCTTTAGAAAAAGATTATTTTGGCTTATCCATCAGGTACAGGTTATCAGCATCATTACTAAAATGTTTCAAAACAGGCTATTCACTAACGCACAGTTAATTCCTGGGGTGTTTTGATTAATTTATTTGTTTTTGAAGAAACTTTTCCACCAAGTAGTTTCTTTCTCAAAAAAATACAACCTACACAACAAACCAAATCTAAAGACTCTTGTCTTAGGAAAAAAAGCAGGAAAAATTGCCCCCAACCTGAAAGACAAACCACATTTCAAGACCTTCACATGGTAAATCGCAGAACAATGTCCTTGTCATAAACTTAGGACAAATGGTTGCATAATGCACATTGACACCTCTTCTGATGGCATACCTGGGATGTTGCCAAAGTCCCTGTAGATACGGAAGTCTGTATCTGCTGGGATAATACCACTCTGAAATACTTCTTGTGCCACCACAGAAGCAAAGGGATGCTTGGCTGCAGCTACATATGCTTGTACCAACCAAGGATTCTCAGGTCCTGACAAAAGATGAGCAGAAACGTCACTATTTTTTGAACTTGAGTTATGAGCGTACCCTTACAGTAACAAATAAATAAGGCAAAGGAACTCTAGAGTTTTAATGCTGTTGCGCTACAGGGTATTGGCTGAATGACTCACACCTAAGAGAAAGAAATAGTTACACTTGGGGAAAAAAAGCCCAAGCAAACCAATGATGCCTTGAGTGTGAAGTGGTAGAGCAGATAAGCCATTTCCCATAAAGACCCAGAACTAACGAGGAAGTCACAATCTATAGCAATGTTGCCAGTTTATCTTCTTTGTATCACAACTCAGAACTGTCTAGAGAAGTCTTTCCACTAAAGCATTCAATGCAAGCAAACAAGCAGTTCCAGCAGTAGGAGGCATCTGCAGTCCAACTAGGATGGAGCAGAAGTTCTATGTCAGCATACAGAACTCAAGTTTTGCCACTTCTTGAGCAGCAGATAGAATTCTAGTGCCAGTGTCTCCCTGTAAAGATTCTGCATGAACTGCTGCGAAAATGAAGTAAAGCATATAAAAGCATGAATACGTAAGGTATGCAAGATACCCAAATCCGTTTTTCTCCTTATTAACCTGATGTAAAAGGAAATGCAATTTCTGTAATTCTGTTCTACATAGCACGAGGCAATTTCCGTGGCAGTGCTTTAGCCTACATGTATGTGAATAAGGAGGGCAACAGGGCTGGGAAAGAGACACAGCCATTCTCCCAACTATGGCTTATGAGTCACTGTCAATACTCCTTCAAGTCTACATTGTTTATTATCAATTTACCCTAGTGTAGAAACTGGACACAATGCAAGCTCATACCTGTTTGAAAAACAAGTTCCTTTCCCCCTACACCTGCTGCCTCCAGGTTAATAAAAGCTCTAATTGATTTGGCCCATTCATGTTGTGTAATGAATCCATGACTAGCCTTGACGGGAAAAGACAAAAAAAAAAAAAAAAAAAGTCAAAGATCTTCCAGATCAGCCTAAATGTTATTTTCTATCACATACGATCATAACTCAAGATTGGACAGGGCAGCTAGATCACTTACAATATAAACAAGACACAGAAAATCCAAGTCTTCTAATGAAATAAATATAGACAATACTCTTAATCTATTTTTCACTTTGAAATGAAATGCATTTTCCTCGGGACGTTAAGAGAGGCATTTAATTAATACTTCAACGAATTAGATACAAGCCATATCAGCAGTTACTCCTTCCTTTGTCAGAATCTTAAAACACAGCTTTGATGTACATTTTAGAATTCTGGCATATTCTCACCTGCAA
>NW_009697680.1:2617-2961 GCF_000703405.1 Apaloderma vittatum | reverse complement strand
CGGGTTGTGCGGGAAAACCGGGCGGGGGAGGAGGAGAGGGGACAGGGAGACGGGGAGAAAGGAGGTGAGGGTGGGAATGGTGTGGTGGTGGGGAATGAGACCGGGGATTGAAGAAAGAGAAGGCGACTGAGCGAGCAGGCACAAAAGAAAGAGCGAGAAGTGTGTGCGAGAGAGAACGGAGAATGGCAACGAGAGGAAAAGGGGGCATGAGAGTGTGAGAAGGAGAGAGAAAGGGACGGGGGAAAAGAGAGAGAGAGGAACAAAAGGAATGGGAGAAACAGAGGAAAGAGGGGAGGAAAGAGAGAAAAAGAGAGGGAAGGGGAAGAGAAAGAAAGAGAGGAAGA
>NW_009697680.1:0-2580 GCF_000703405.1 Apaloderma vittatum | reverse complement strand
AGAGAGAAGGAAAGAAGAAATGAAAGAGAGAAAGAGAGAAAGAAGGAAGGAAAGAAGGAAAGAAGTAAGGAAAAAAGGAAAGAAGTAAGGAAAAAAGGAAGGAAAGAAAGAAGGAAAGAAGGAAAGAAGGAAAGAAGGAAAGAAGGAAAGAAGGAAAGAAAGAAGGAAAGAAGGAAAGAAGGAAAGAAGGAAAGAAGGAAAGAAAGAAAGAAAGAAGGAAAGAAGGAAAGAAGGAAAGAAGGAAAGAAGGAAAGAAAGAAAGAAAGAAAGAAAGAAGGAAAGAAAGAAAGAAAGAAAGAAAGAGAAATAAATTGTCTTGGCAATACAAACTAGCATCAGTCCAGCTAAGATCCACACAGCTTTCTGCTCGTTCGCCAGTTTTGCATCCGTACTAGTGACCGACCCCACAGGGGGCCCCCACTGCCAGTTACAGGAGGCCAACATAAACCCCACACCCATTTTCCAGCAGCGGGTGATGTTGAGGGTCTCAAACAGGTTAGCGTGGGCCAGCCCTACCTGCCCTAATGTGCCTCCTTTACCAGATAATTTTGTAAGCACAAAAATTCGATCATACCTTGTTTATTCACACATGGAAATCCATTTCACAGTGGTCTGAAAGACTAGTTTCTAGTACCCAGTTAATACATTGTTTGAACGAAAACCTCATTAAAAAATTGTTGCCTTTGAAATTGGTAGCCTGTTTTAAATTTTTAATATTGAAAACCATGAAGAGTAATACCGTTAGTTTAGTGCTCCTCTTTGGGTACATTTCTCCTGTTTTTACGTGGCTACCCTTGTGTGTCCAGCCTGCACTTCAGAGAAATTCCTCCTGCAACACAAGAAGCTCCTTTCTGCATTGTTCACAGCGTTTGTATTAATCTGGCACTCCCTTTTTCCAGGTGTTTTCACAAATTATGGGTGTTTCAAGCAAGAGTTCCATTTTGTCTTCTTTTACGAAAGCCCAAGATCCTTTTCTAACCTCTTCCACTAGAGTACTTTATTCAAATTGGTAAAATGGTTATTAGAAGTGATTCGGGCACCTCCAATAAACTAATTCCATTTACAAGGATGCTGGTGGCCCTATCTCCTTCCCACTGAAAAGAGAGGCTTTCCAGTGGCATCTGTACGAGCTGCATCAGGCAGCTGGAGCTGATGCTAAAGGCTGCAATTCGTGTGATAAAAAAGATCCTGGAAAAGTGATTTGGAGTAAATTTCAGACCTGTAGAATCAAAGCAGTGAACTGAACCATCAGAATAGATGGTCACCTATTAGCAAACTCCTCATTGGCTTACAGCAAAGCACCCTGTTTTCTAGAAAGGCAGCTCAGGTTCTCTTTTTTTGTAAGCCAAATCCACGTAAGGAACAGTTTTACTGAGCATCTTGCATGGAGGTTGGAGGGAGATGTAGGTGGTCTGGAAGGATCTCAGCCCCTCTTGATTGCTAATGTGCTAATTAACGGCATCGGTACTACCTCACTTGCTTTCCCTTCCTCAAAGCAGAGGAGGAAGAGAATGTGTTGGACTGGAAGCAAGTCCCACGAGTCGCAGCGTGGCAATTTTGGGCGACGGCGGACAGACGGACAGCACCGGCACTCTCAGAACGGGAGTGCAAATGGCAATGCTGAATTAGAGAGGTTGTAAATTGTTCACCAATGGCCCCATCCCAAACTCCCCGCAGAGATATCAGAGTCGCTGGGAGTTTTCCGTGAGTAGGAAGTGGAGGAATGAGCTTCAAACATTTAGACCCAGCTCCACATGGGTGGTCTATTATGCCTGGACGGATTCCCACTGGCTCCAGCAGCACTCCGAGGTAGTGAAAAGGCTCTTCCTAAATGCACCCCATTGCAGAAACCGGGCTCTAAGTACTTTCTTTGAATGCTTACGAGGGACTTGGGTGGAAAGGTGAAGCCTCAGGCTCACCGCAGCTGCTTCCACAGCCCAACACATCGACGTTAAACTTGGTTTGAAGAAACCACACATCGTTGGAGGGGGAAAGACTCCTGAACTGAGCGGAGTCCTGGCCTTTCGATCCACACTGAGAAAAAACAACATAACAGTTCCGCAACCAGCAGCAGCTGCGGAGAGAAAAGGCGTTTGCATCTGTCTAGCTACATCTGCAACTGTTCAGAGAAGAGCATCCAGATTTGTTCCGCTTTTTGGTTGGCAGAGCAACAGTCAGCTCTGACGGTGGATGTGTGTCAGTAGCATCCAAGCCAAGCAGATTAGAAACCGTATTCAAAAGCCATTTTCCTCCCTTCCCCGACACACGTTAAAATAAACCTCCGTTTCATTGTTCCCATGACCCTTCCATCCCACTCCGCTTAGGAATGTCGAGATTCTCGTTGTCCTCCCTCTTCTTGGAGTAATTGTCAAATACATTAATTCTATAAATAATAAATCATGCAAACAAATCTTTTACTATCCTATGAAACGCAAAGCGAGAAGCGTACTTTGTGAAAGTTGGCGGACTGGGAACACTACGTAAAGGCTAGATATCGCTTTACTCACGACTGGGCAACTCTATACGGAAAATTAATTGATTGGGGGGGTTATTTTTTGACAAAGTGAGGTGTTACCCCCC
>NW_009697679.1:698-2708 GCF_000703405.1 Apaloderma vittatum | reverse complement strand
CATTTCCCAATCTCCCCAGGTTGTAACACCCAGTTTATACCAGTTCCCACTGCACTGCATCCACCCCCCATGTTGAAGACTCTCTGGGGTCCCCCATCACCCCCCAAAACGTCTCTGCAAGGGATGAGCAGCTGGGAGAGGGGAGAAGGGGCTGGGGGCAGCCCCCACTGCTGCGTCGCGTTCTGGGGCTTGGAAGGGCAGAGCAGGGGAGCTGCGGGGGCTGCTCAGCCCCCAGGGTGGTGGCTCCGCTTGCTGAAACCTGCTCCTCTTCCCCCGGCTTCCGAAACCTGCCAGTCGGTTAGCGAGTGCAGCTCCCCCACCTCGGTTAGTGCCAGCCCTCAGCAGCAGCACCTTCCTCTTCTTCTTCCTATTCCTTTTCTTCTTCCTGTTTCCTTTCCTCTTCCTATTCCTATTCCTTTTCCTCTTCCTATTCCTTTTTCTCTTCCTTTTCCCACCCTTCTTACTCCTCTTCGTCTTCCCATTCCCATTCCTCTTCCCATTCTCCTTCCTCTTATTCCCATTCATCTTCCTATTTCTCTTATTCCTCCTCCCATTCCTCTTACTCCTCTTCTTCCTCTTCCTATCCTCTTACTCGCATTCCTCCTCTTCTTCTCATTTCTATTGCTATTTCTCTTTCTCTTATTCCTTTTCCTCTTCCCCTTCCTATTCCCCTTCTTATTCCTATTTCTCTTCCTCTTAGTCCTGTTTCTCTTCCTCTTATTCCTATTACTTTTCCTCTTATTCCTATTCCTTTTCCTCTTCCCATTCCCCTTCCTAATGCTATTTCTATTCCTCTTAGTCCTCTTCCTATTCCCCTTCCTATTCCCCTTTCCCATTCCCATTCCCATTCCCATTCCCATTCCCATTCCCATTCCCATTCCCATTCCCATTCCCATTCCCATTCCCATTCCCATTCTTTCTCTTATGCCTCTTCCCATTCCCCTTCCCATTCCCATTCCTCTTCCCCAGCGCTCTCCCCTGGCCCGTCGCGACTGCACGTCACACCTGGGGTCCCACCAGCTCCTCATGGGCTTCACACACCATTTCCTCCCCTCCCAGATCCCACCACGGGGCAGGAGCACTCACAACTAGGGGTGGGTGACACTGGGGCATTCCCCCCCACCCCACTGCCGGGGGTCCCTGATGCTCACCCTCCCATTTTGGCCAGCCCCTATGACCAGCCAGTGGTGCCCACCCTGCAGCGACGGAAGGACCGTGTGGAGCACCTGCGGGAGGCCGAGGTGGGTTCCCCTGCCAGCGGTGGGTACCCGGCCATCGGCAGCGAGGACGTCCCCAGGCCCCGCATGTCACCGGCCACCATCGCCGCCAAGGTACCGGCTCCTGCTTGGCCACTGGGAAGCTGGCGAGTGGGCTTTTGGGAATGGGGATGGTTGCTCAAAAGAAGGAGGTGGTGGTGGTGATGCAACGCCTTGCCCTGTTCTGCAGCATGGGGAGGAGGTGTCCCCTGCCGCGAGTGACCTGGCCATGGTCTTGACCCGAGGGCTGAGCCTGGAGCACCAGAAGAGCAGCCGGGACTCACTCCAGTACTCCAGCGGCTACAGCACGCAGACCACCACCCCGTCCTGCTCCGAGGACACCATCCCCACCTGGGGGCCACCTGGAGATGCGGTGGCCCTGGAGTACATCTGCGTGGGCTGGGTGTCGGTAGCCTCAGGTGGTGGTGACATCTCATGGGGGCTGGGGGTGAGGATTTAATGCTTGGGAGGTGTCGAGGGGTCAGTGTGCAGCACAAATGTCAAGCCATGTGGTACCACGAGCTTCCCTGATGAGTTGGGCGTTGTTTGGGTCTTCATGGCTACAGTCGTGGTGGGCAGTGAACCACCGCAGAGCGTGGTCAGTGATGGTTTGCGGTGACGTGTTTGTGGGCACAGGCTGAGATAGTGATGATGGCGGCAGAGGTGGCAGGTAGAGATGAAGTAACCAGGGCGACAGTCGTGTTGGGCTGTAGTAGTGTTGGCTGAGCTGGTTGTTGAGCGTGTGACGGTGCAG
>NW_009697679.1:0-325 GCF_000703405.1 Apaloderma vittatum | reverse complement strand
CATCACCTCTGTGAGCTCGGTGTGATGGCTGGGGTGGTGGCGATGCTGATGGTTGGGCTTCATTGTGATCACCTCCTGATGACGACAGCTGGGTTGCCTTATTGTCACCTTCTGACGATGATGGTTGGGTTGGTTTGTGGTCTCCTTGTGATGATTGGACTTGATTGCAGTCACCTCCTGATGGCGATGGTTGGGTTTGATGATGAGCACGTTGTGCCAGCGATGGTTGGAGCCATGCCCGGTTGGGATTGCGTCGCAGTGGTGGCCGTTCTGTTGGGTTGTTGGTCACGCTGCAGCCTCATCAGTTGGGGCTGCCAGAGCAGGT
>NW_009697678.1:5195-44126 GCF_000703405.1 Apaloderma vittatum | reverse complement strand
GATTAAGGCCCTTCAGTATCTGTGTGTGTAAAAATATGTAACCAAAAACATAACCATATGTAAAAACATCAGTGTATATTTGAAGTAACTCTACAGGCTACAATGAAATTTTGCAAGACTGCTTTAGCTAGTAAAGGGGAAGAACTACACGTGAAATTGTGGAAAGGCTGACAAGGAGGTTTACTGCACTGTGAAGAGATTCTTCCTCCTGCTCAACCCTTCAAAATGTGGCATTTCACAACTGCAGAAATGCAGATCTGCTTTTGATGCAAGCTTCCTTGCTCCTCCCTCAACTGCTCAGTTTCAGATAGGTTGTGAAAATGCCACACAGCAATCAGTGCTGCTGCTGTTGGCCGATGGAAGCTTTTCTCTGTAACTTCCTCTAAAACTTCAAGAAGAGAGAGGTTTGTAAGCCTCTGTGTAATGAGATGAAAGGGAACCTTTTATTGTTTGGGGTTTTTTTTTCAGTTACCAAGGAAGAACAATTTATATTTTTGTGTTTGCATATTCATACAAAATGTTATATAATTTCATGCTTTCATTTCAGTAATACTAAAACCTCTGAAAAATTGCCATTTTTATCAAGAATATTTTGAGTTGTGAGATTCAAATGATGTCAAAATGAGCAACTATGAACAGAGACAACCTAATTTCAAACCCTCAAGCTACCTTATATCTCTATTTAAAAACTTTGTTTTGCAAGCATTTACATTGAAATATACTTACTACATTCTTAGATATTTACATGGAATCTGGAAATAAGACAAAAGGTAAAAGTCTGATCCAAAATTTGAAGATGTAAAATGGCAACATTTCACTGATTTCAGTCAGCTTTGGGCCAAATACTTTGTCCTCCACTGAAGTGAGAAGAAAAACAAGTCTTCACAGTGTTTTCTTACATATAACCTTGCAAGATAAAAAGTGTTAAAAGGTAGAATGGGCCTGAGGGCCTTATTTACATTTTATCTCCATCCTACCACAAGCTAATGTTAGAGAAGAAGCCTTACTAGTTTGAACCCTGCTAAAAAGTCACTGTGACAACAGCAAGCCTGACACAGCCATCGCACACAGGCACCAACTCCCTGTATTGGGCAGTTTTTACAGCCCTTGCTGGAGAAGTGTTCTGAAGCTATCACATGGGATGAGTTCCCAGCCCCTGATGTCACATATATCTGCACAAGTTTAGGAATGCAGAGTGAGGTCTTCTGTTACACACTACCTTCTCAGACCTTACTGTTGTCAGTAGGCAAAGACAACTTATCTTTGTGCAGCAGTGTTTCCACTAATACCTTATGTTCCCTTGCATCATCTGGTTTTCTCATCATTCTTGTTTTCACCTGTTACACAATACTTTTCACCCTATCTCACCAGGATTAAGTGCTAAAATGGTGACCTCTGTAACAGACAGGGGAAGAAGAAAAAAAACAAAGCCCTTCTCTAATACCAGATAATCTTATAAATATCTTAGAAACGTTATGCAGAATTCTCTGAGAACAGCAGTCTTCCCAGTCTTCAATTGATTCTAATGGCAGCTGATGCAAAGTGCAAATAATTTCAGTTGATCTCTTTAGAAACTGGTGAGCTGGAATATTTTGTCTATTTATTCAAAAGTTGACTAAGTAAGTCCCATTTTTCTCTGTCTTTGTATTCTACCTAACAAAATGGGAACAGATTAGTGAAAGTGGACTTCCCTTACATTGGAAAATATGATTTTCCAACACATCCTTAATAAATGTATTTCAAGAAATTGTTCAGATGTCTTCCACAGTTAATTGCATCAAGACTTACCTTGGTGAGCTCACTCAAATGAAACAACCTCTTTCTTCAAAGGGGCATGTTTTGCATTTTAAAGGCAATAAAGTAGGTGTTAGACCTGCTGCCAGTTTCTCAGAGAAATAATTTTACTGTACTTAGAGTGTAGATGATCTGGCAGATCAATATATTTCTATAATATTTTTACTGGTTTAAAACAAGTATTATTACCATTAGTGTTTTTCCTTATATTTGAGACTTCTAATGATCTCCAACCTTTGAAGTTTTAGTGGAAATTTCATGTAGTTACATTTTATTTTAAAAGGTTGGCTCTCAATTTAGTTAGCTAACCACTTCTAGTTAAAATGTGTTATCAGTTCTAGATAAAAGTAAAGGTTTACATTATTTTTAGGATTAATTTTTTATAAACCATAAGAATTGTTTTTTTCTAAGGCAATCGAGTTTTCTTAAATAAAATCTGTATCACCTCCAAGCACAATACCTTAATATCTGGCCTAGAAGGATAACTGAAGTAAACATTTCTGAATTCCAAATTTCCCTTAATGTGCTCTGGTTTATAGCCAGCATCAGATGAACTGTCAATTTGAGGTTCCTGTGCAGAATAACACGTGAAGAAAAAATAAAAAATGTTTAGTTTTCTAATGACATTTTAGCATGATACAGAGACGTTAATGCTACCATATCAGGAGGCATAGCAGGCTTCACTGTAAAGTAGCTGCAACTACTCATAGATGCATGAAACTGCCAGTTCAGGGCACTGTCAGATCTGCTGTCAGGGGTGAGTAACCACGATGAATGCTCAGGGCCCCAAGTCTTCACTGGCATAAATTAAGGAATAGAGGAAGTCATCTAAAACAACAGGGAAAGGAAGAAGTCACACATTCACATCCAGCCATTGCAAGCTAAGAGTAATTTGTGTTCATGATTATACTCCTTTTTATAACATATGTAAGGAGACAGCAGCTGTGCTGTATTAACACAGAAGATGAGGTTTTAGAATCATAAGTTCTAAATCATAGAATTCTAAATAATAGATTTTAATCATACATTCTAATCATAGAATCATAGACTCTGAAGTTTTAATGCACTTGTTTTCATTCCAACCCAGAGCAGTCTAGAATCAGGAATAGTGCACTAAAATCCAAAGGCAGAAAGACAGCTTGCACAGACAACCCAAGATTAGTTTTGAAATAGCATTGTAGTCACTATGATACCGTAGCAGCAAGGTTGCAGCCCCTGACATCCATCCAGTATTTAACCGTTTACAGGACCAGCCTGCCAATATGTACTGTCAGTCTGGGAGGTAAATATTGTAGCACAAACCAATCCTTGTCAGACACGGTGCTTCCCTTAATGGTATCTTGCCTGGTTACTTGAGTTAGCACAGGTATAACTACAACAGCTGCAGTCCTGTCTCTGGGCTAAAAGGTAGAGGTGGCCTCAGAGGTAAAAATGTCAGTAGATGCTTTAGCATTGTTTCATAACTATTATCTGATGAAGCAAAAATTGGAAAAGCAGCCCTAAGTTTAGATAAATTTCATATACAGTGTTTAGATAACTCACATAATATTTATAAAGTGTACCAATATTTTAATACTGTTTGATATAGGACTTGAAAGTAGAAGTTACACTGTGAAATCGCTACAGACGTAGTCACCATAAAGGCAGTCATTTAATTTATTGATAGCTGAAAAAGAAACATTATCAATAAAGGGAGCATAGGTACAGAAGATCTAGCATCCTCTCTCAGTTGTTGGATTGTAGGTTTTTTTTAAGCTTCTGAACTACCAGGTAAAACAACACCTATTAGGAATTTACACCTTCCTCGGTTACTAGCTCACATTCTGTACCCAAAATTGTGTTAGGTTGAATTTTTAAGTGTTGTGATGTTGTACACAATTGCTAAATTTAATTCAGAAAAGGAGTCAGATGTTCAACACTTTTGGGTGCCAGACATGGCAAAGGTACTCACACTGTCTATTATACTAAAGATTGCATAAGCAGCTCCTCTTGCATTGGCAAATGCCTCCATACTTGGTGCAGTCTGTCCAACACTAAAAGCTCCAAGTAATATAGAAAAAAAGACCTAAAGAGAAAAAGAAACATCACCACAAAATACATAGCTAGAAATTCATAACTCCAGTTAGAAGGCTTCATTTGTCTAATATTAGCCACTATTGCTTCAAGTATTTTCATGCATACTGTGCGATATGAGTCTAGAATTAAAGCAGCAATTAAACAAGTGTCAATCATTTAACAAAAGGTAAACATCAATAGGAAAAAAGGGGAATTAAATTTCCTTTTTCAACAACTGGACAATAAAACGGTTATTATGAGGTGCTGATGGCTAGGATTATTCTTTAGAGTGATTGTAGGAAACAGAAGGATGTTTCTAATTCTACCTGAATAAAAATTACCCACTAGGTACTTTTTGTGATTAAGCATAGAATAAAATCTCTTCCTTTTTTTATAGCACAAATTAAGAGTACTTCAACTCAAAAGGTAATGTACTTCAGTGAAGTACTGGCCAGAACAGAACCAAATGTTTGAGGAAACTGGAAACTTCACGTGAAACTGAAACTCTTTATCACACCCAAAGTAGACAGAGATCGAGTCCAAACTTTAACCCAGCAATGCCAGGTCCACCACTAAACCATATCCCTAAGCACCACATCTACACGTCTTTCAAATACCTCCATGGATGGTGACTCAACCTCTTCCCTGGGCAGCCTGGTCCAGTGCTTGATAACCCCTTCCATGAAGAAATTTTTCCCAATATCCAATCTAAACCTCTCTTGGCACAAACTGAGGCTGTTCCCTCTTGTCCTGTCATTTATTACTTGCTAGAAGAGACCAACACTCACCTCGCCACAACCTCCTTTGAAGTAGTTGTAGAGAGTAATAACCTCAGCCTTCCTTTCTCCAGCCTAAACAACCCCAGTTGCCTCAGCTGCTCCTCATAAGGCTTGTTCTCCAGACCCTTCACCAGCTTTGTTGCTCTTCTTTGGACGTGATCCAGCACCTCGATGTCTCTCTTGTAGTGAGGGACACAAAACTGAACACAGGATTCGAGGTGTGGCCTCACCAGTGCTGAGTACAGGGGGACAATCACTTCTCTGGTCCGGCTGGCTGCACAATGGACTTACCCGCCTGGCCACAAGTGGGAACAATTAAATTAGGTGCTCCTCAAACATTTTCAGTTCTTGCCAGAGACCCTGGCTCCTGAGCATAACAGAGAGGAAGTGGAAGAGCTGCTGACCTATCAAAGGTGCAAACTCCTTAGCAGGCAGGCTGTGACTGGGATCATACCTTCAACGACGCTGTCATATCCCAAGACCCTCAACAAAAGATTCAACCTGGCATCAGTGTAGATAAAGATTGTAGGTAAAAGAACTGTGCCAAAGAGAGGAGCTAACATTTTACTCAAGGAATGTACCTGACAGCTGGTCTTTCTCTCATGAGTGTAATCTCCTGGCAGGAATCATGATTCCTAGAAGATGTATCCCAGTCCTTTATCAAAGATCCAGAGCAGCTCAATAAATAATTATAAGTGAATTATTATTGATCCTGGCTGGCTTTTTAACAAGGGACTTTGAAGTGGGTGATTTTTATGTTTCTACTCAACTTACAGAAGTATCATTGGTATGCAGAACTGTACTGGTTTTGGTTTTGTTAGCAGGGGTGAAAAAGTGAAAAATGTAGTTTGAAAAGCTAGCTGCCACCTCACTTAAAATTTCAAGTCACATGTTCCAATAAGATTATACAGGATCAATTCAGTATTATTCATAAGCATTTCTTAGCTACTGGTGAATACATACTGTAAAGACTTTTCCAATTGTATAATCATCGGAAAGTATCAAAGTGGTTCCGTACCAGAAGGCCAAGGCATACGATGCATATATCAGAAAGAAAGCAATACCCATAGAAATATTGGCTGAAATAGCTTTTTTGATACCAATGTGTTTGGCATCTTCTAATTTTTTTTCATATCTGAAAGAAAAAAAAATACAGAACATACAGGAAGTTACTCTTTCTTTCATTGTATGTATTCATAAATTTCCCATAAAATACATAAAAGATATAAAAATTATCTCCTCTTAATGTGCAGACTTCCTCTGAGTAGCTTGTAGTAGGTGTCTAGGATTGAGGACAAACTTTCTGAGGGAATAAATTGTAAAAGTTGGGAGAGACTCATAAAGCCAGTTCTGATGTATAGGAGGACTAATGTTAAAAGAGTGGACAAATCAATAAGTGGAGAAAGAAAATACTGGTATTGGATCAGAAATAAAGGTTACAAGGATGGGATAACTGTTGCATTATTGTTAATTACGTTGTAAAGAAAGGAGAAATGGTGACATGGAGAAAAGCAGGATCAATTTATGTCAAAACTTCTTTGGTGATGCATGTAAAAGATATTACAGGGATGGTGCCTGTATCTGATTGTATTTAGACATGGACAGAGAGAAATACTGAGTCAGAAGTGTGTGACCGTGAGAGACACATCATAAACACAGGCTAAAGCATCAAATGCCAGCAATAGCTGTGTGACCCATGTGGTCCAGGAAATGAGAGAAGTTCCTTTTTTAAATAGTCACTGAACAAACAAAAGTATATTATTTGGAGTTAATTTTAAGCTGTTAAGATAAAGATGGTTGTAGATAAAAATCAAGGGTAAAGTGGTTGCAGGTTGAATCAATTAAAGAAATTACAAATGGACACACAGAGAAAAGGTCTGCAACAAAGGTTTTCCATTACATTGGTTTTAAAAATTAAAAATCATTGGGATGGTAATTGCACTGGGGATGGCTCTGAAACTGTAACTCAGCCTCAGCCTTCACTACAAAAAAACCCCACAAATGTGAATGAGGGCAATTACCACATCTTACCTGCAAGGGGAGCAGTAAGGAAGGAATGTACCTTTCACAGTGATCATGAAATTTTTATTCTCAAGTATTGAATAAACTGGCAAACATAGCAGTGATCTAATAGTAGACTTTTAATGTTTTTTTTTCAAATTATGGATAGAGCCACAGGACTGAAGTATTATAAGAGAAATGGTAGCCTGGAAAATTACTAGCTTGTAGCCTGATAAAAACAGCACATAAAGCTTGCAAACAAATCCTGAAGACAATAACAAAATCAAAAATAAACAGAAATAAAAATCATACAAAATGACAAGGAATGAGGTATGAGGGTGATGAACAGCACTGGGTAAGCAGAGAAAGATGCTGGAGTGAGCTGGGAAGTGAGGTGTAGATACCCAAAACACTTCCTTCAGCCACCTGAGCTGGGCAGCAGCAGCAGCTGGAGCATAAAGGGAGGAGCAGGTCAGGGATGGTGTGTGTTTTTTGAGGATGACACAATTCTTACTGAACTTTGAGTTTGAAAAACTCCTGCCAGTATATGTGACCATGCTGGTTATCTTAAGATAAATGATCAAAAAGATGGCAAGAATGATGTTCCGTGGTAAAATACGAATAAAAACCTGTGCATGACCACGGTTTGTGACCTTAGTGTTATACTTGTCCTCTTTTTGTTCCCTGTCTGCCTTTTTGCTTACAACTCTCCCTGGGTTTACGGGCCTGTGAGATCATATTCTCTTTAGGAAAGGGACTGCATCTCTATGTACTTTATGATACTTTTCAAGGCTAATAAAAAATTTGGAAAAAAATAACAGCAATAATATTAAAAATTCCAAATCTCCTCAGTCATAATTATGAAAACAGCCAACATATGGAAACTTTGTTCTCACCTTTCAATTTCTTTTCTCTGCCCTCCAAATGCTACCACAGTTCGAATTGCTGCCAGAACTTCCTCTGCAACAGCTCCTGCTCTTGCATAGGCAGTCAGCTCTTTGTCAGTGAATGCAGAAACTATCTGTGTAGAAGCAAAATATCTTAACTCTCCCATTCAAATAAAACCACAACAAGTTCAAGTGTCATTCTGATGTCTAAAAATTCCTAATTTATTGCACTGAATTTCTATCTATTTTGTTTTTATTATGAAGTTTTATAAAAGAATCCACATTTGACTTCCAACGCAGAAATTTGATGAAGGGCATCTTGACAATAACTGCAAAAATATACTAGCTAGAAAAAACGTATTTAACTGCTGCTGAAAAATGAGGTTGGATTTTGGACCACTGCTGTCAGGCAGTTCTGGCTTTTGTGAGGACAATTTCTGGCCCTGCAAGCATGGGAACACTCATGCTCCCTACACACAGTAGGTTGCAGATGAAGATGTAGCAGAGTACTTGTGCTACAAGTATTAGGGACTGCACATATTAAACAAGGTTGAGATTTTAAGCTTAGCTGTAAGGGCAAGGCTGGCCAGTGTCACTGAAAGTCAGTAGCCAATTGGTTGTGTACCACTTGATGCCCCTTTTGAAAGTCTTAGCCAAAAGTAATTGTATTTCTGTATTTCATCTGCATATTATAGCAAATATATATATATACTCAAATATATTTTTCCTATATATTATAGGAACTCTATTCCTATGTTTCATCTGTAGGTGAAATCTGTTTCTCTCTCTGAGTGGTCTGCACTCACTGCTGGTGTGCTGTTCGCAGGTATTGGGAGTTGAGCAAATGGCAAATGGACCATCGGGAGCAGAGTTCACGATGTGCCGGCTGCCTGGCTGTGTCTGCCCCTGTCCTTCTGCTGTCCCTGGGGGCAAAGGCCTCCTCACCTTGCGGTCAGAGCCCACACGCAGGGCTTATCACAGGGACCCTGATTCGCCTCAGGTTCGTGCTGGAACTTACTATCAGTTACCTGTGATGACCGCAGCTCTGTCGCTTAACTTAATTTCTGTATTTATCTATTTTTGCTGACAGTATTTGGTTACTTTGGTGTAGTTGTCGTGGAGTCCAGTGAAGAAGACAAAGGAACTGTTTATTTACTCTTTCATTTGTGGCTATATACTTATATAAACTTTGCAGTAGTGTAGCTGAGCCCATGATGCACTTCTTCAGCTCTACCAGTGCTATCATGCACCCATTCACACCTTTCTGCATGTGGGCAGGGTCTGAGTTCACTAAGAGCCAAATTGCATTTTCAAGTCATACAGGTACCGAATGGAATTACAGAAGATATGGCTTGCCATTGTATCAGAAACTGATCAGTTTTGCCTACCTTTGCCCAGAGAGCTGATGACAATCCCAGAACAGGACTAAGTGCCAGAATCACAAGTGTTAATTTCCAGCCTTTTGTAAAACCAACTATAAACCCAGTGAAAAAGGTCGCCACTGCCTGAAAGAACATTGCCATTTTTTCCCCTATTCCTTCATTAATCCTGGAGATGTCACTGAAAAAAAAAATTATATCCAAACAAATAAAAAAACCTGAAAAAGACAGAAAGGACCTCTTTGGATGCAGTACACTTTGTCAGTGCTGCATCATGTTTCTTAAACCTGCAGTTCAACAGAGCTACAAGTTTGCAGCCACAGAGGGCAGGGAGCAGCATTTTCTAACATCTCTGCTCCTTGGGCTCCATTTAAATGATCCATACACATCTCAGCATCCATATATAAATTACAGCATAGCTAACAGAGAAGTTTGGTAAGATAAAATAGCATTGCTCTGAGGGAGTATTACAACAGATTGTCAATAATTAGAGTTAATACTCAGTAGTTAGTACTTACTTTACAAGTCTAGTGTTAAGTTCGCCTACATCATTTACATCAAACCACCCAATCTCCTGCCTCATTACAGCATGGAAAAATTCTTGTCTGATTCTTTTTATTTGCCGACCAGCAGCGAGTGTCCAAAATGAAACTTGGATGTAGGCAGCAAGAAGAACACCGGCTCCTATTCCAGAATAATAATATGCATATCTGAAAGGAAACCATAAGTTTGGAAACTAATTAATTCTGCTCCAAACAGGGCTAGCTGCCATTTCTTCCTGCAGTACAAGGAATATTTTTAAGTTCCTTCAGAATGAAATTTCAGTTGTTATCTTTTGCTAACTTATTATAAATAAAACAAGTAGTGTCTCCAAATCCAGGAAGACAGATTAAAAAGCAAGCTTAGAATGGCATATTTACTCTTTGAAACACTTACCACAGTGAGTGAAAACTAAGACACGGGCTTTAAAAATGCTTAGGTGATATAAAAGCAAAAGTAAGTTAGCTTTCAGGATATCCATTTTTGTTTAATGAAGATAGAGACATTGAATTTTAATTGTTTGCATGCTATCAACATTTAACTGTTTTGTCCAGTCATCTCTGAGAAATGTTAGTTCATACAAAAAAAGAAAAAGCAGTAAGGAAAGCTATTCTAAGTAGTTCTTTTTACATATGAATGCCAAATATGTTTTATTTGTGACTGTAGATAAAAAAATATTTGATTTATAAACTGAAAAATATTGGTACTTTAAAGAATAACTTGAAATTAAATAGGTATCTGAATGTTGTTTTTAATATATTTCCATCATAATAAAAAAGCTATAAAAAGCAGCAAATCCAAGAAAAAAACCAGAATTTATGCATTTGTTCAAACATTTAGTTCATGCAAAAACACAATGGAATTAATTTAATTTTGTTTCAAAATCCCTATTAAATATGGTTATTCTATGATATAATTAGTAACAGTTAGCTGGAAAATTTTTTGCATGACAAATGTACTTGATGGCTGTGTTTAGATTTCAGTTCCAGAATTGAGCCACTTAAGTTTTGTATCAATAAATCCTAATTCTTGTCCTACACTGTGGGATTTGTACAACAAGAGTAGAATTTGCCATCTGTGATTGCATGCTTCCTTCAAGTAACAGACCCTATTTGGAAAACAAATACCTTATGAATATTCCACAAAATAGCTTATTTCATAACAAAATAACTTAGAAAATAAATATAGCTTACTTACAAAACAAATACTCTTCTCTGAACAAAAAGACCAAGATTTTCTTTCAATTTCAGAAAGGGGACATGAAGAAAGAAGAGTTGGGGCTTAAACAAAAAGGTGGAAATGGAGAAAAACCTTGAAAGGGCCACGAATGACAAAAGAAGAGACAGGGTACAGGCAGGTATAGAGGGAAAAAGGAACATTCTCCCCAACCATAAAGCTGGAAATTGCTCAGACCATTACACCACATGTCCCCATAGCTTGTTTCTGAAAATAGTTGGTACTTAACAACTTAGAAGACTGTGAAAAATCATTATTAGACTAACATGAAGCAGCTTGTCAGTGAGACAGTTTAGTTGGACCAACTGTTGCATCTCAGTCCCTATTTCAGTTTTATGCAGTCAGAAAATGTTAAAAATACATAGTAAGTTCTTGGCCTAATTTATATTTTTTGTTATGAGCTCTGCAGATTTGTTGGGCATTATATAAAAAGTATTTTTTATCATTTTAAATTTGGTGTTTCTCAACTTCACTGTCTGTTCTTCTAGAAGGAAAGGTTACCAAAGAATACTTGATTTACCTTCCCAATGGCAATCTTTATTATTTTTGGGGTAACATTTAGGTGGATATTCCTCTGTGTTTGTAGTCACAAAGACTAAATGAAATTGAAAACCTGGAAATTTACTGGAAACTCCATCAGGTATGACATCATAATCATCTCATTTTGGTTCATTTCTGGTAGAGTGCAAGGTGTTGTCTTTAAGAGATATCTTTCAGAATTTCACTTATCAACAAATTTTTAATGTGTGATCCCACACAGTAAGAGCATGGAGCAAATAAATGTCTTGCCTAAGAAGTTATCATGAGGTTTTGACATTCAGGAGATGCACAAGGGAGGAAAAAGGAAATAGTTTCTCTGAGTTACAAGAAATTTTTGTAGAATCCTAGAATGGCCTAGGCTGGAAGGGACCTTAGAGATCATTTTAATCCAGCCTCCCTGCTGCCAGGGACGCCACCTCTCGACTAGATCAGGCAACACATGGGGACCGAACGGGAATGAAACCCGTGACCTTAGCGTTGTTAGCGCTACGCTCAACTGACTGAGCTAACCTGCCCCTTTTTTTTTTCACTTGCTTTCATAGAACTGGGTTGAAACTTCACTAGCTGATAGAGTTACGTGAAAACAGTATCCACAGTTTTCGTACAGCTACTAAGGTCTCCTAGGTACTGTCCTTTAAGAAGTTTATCAACTAAGAGGATATGTGGCTCAGAGATTTCAGTAGTCGACTTTGCTGACTGATACGTTGTAATTCATTTACAGATACACCAAAGGAATTTGGGGGTTTTGCTTGTGATCAGTTCCAATGTTTTAGGGAATTTGTTAACCATCAGACAAAACGTTCATGGTTTTGATGAAAATGAGAAAGTCAAAGAGCAGGAAATGGGGAATGTCTTGCATAGAAGCTCTCGCAGAGCTGGCACAGCGCTCCCTCGCCTGCAAGAGATGCCACTCCCAGGACTTGCCTCAGAACCAGGTGGGCAGCAGCCATTCATGCGATGGAATGTGCCTCACTCTCTTATGGTTGTTACCTACTGAGGGAGGAAGGAAAGTGGCAGAGAAAAGGGAAAAGGATGAACAGAAAAGTTGTGGCAGGAAGAAGAGAAGCCAGCTTGCCAGGCAAGCAGGGCTGGTGGTAAAATGGGAGCTGGAGTGTGCAAGGGGAGAATGAGGAGTGAAGAATATGGACAAGGATGAACAGCAAGAGTAGGGGCACGCAATGAGGGTAAGGCATAAGAGCTGGCACAGGAGGAGAATAAGGTATCCTGACACACAAGAAACGGAGAAATAACCCTTCCTCCGAGCTTCTGGCATAAAGGTTGTAGGTTTGCATGAGCCATCTGGCAGAGATTGGGATTAGAGTGGCAAAATACAAGGTGCCACTGACTCATACAACAATGCTAGTCTAAAGAAGTAACAAAACCTGAATTCCTTCATTTCCATGAACTATTTATTATGACATTAATCTTGGGCTAAATACTGGAAGAAACTTTGGAGGATGATTGCTTGAGATCTCTATTACAAGAAAAGAATTGCCTTGAAGTGAATGAAGACTTTCCTATTACCTGATCATTTCTTCCTCCAATTTCCCCATCAGAGCGTAAGAAAAAATTTCTATGGAATAATTTATTGATGTATAGTTCAATAAAGAAAAATTTGCTAGGGAGAAAATTAGAGAAAAGATAGTTAGTTATTTAATCACATGATAAAAATTTCCTTCTATCCCAACAATTCTGAATGCAGATAAAGAGCAGCCCTACCTGGCACCTTACCTAGCCCTTGACAAGGTTTAAGGGAACTGGAACTATGCAACACATTACAAAGCATTTTCTGGAGGCAGAAGTGAATATTCTATTTGCAATACAATAAACAGTTAAAAACCTAGATAACTTCAGCTGCTCTAAAATCACCAGCCTTAATTCCACATTTCAAATACCACATCTTTTTCTGGAATGTGTGCTAATTTTATGAATATTTATAAAATAATACACTGGAGCTATGAAACTCACTTTATTTAATAGTGCTCTGGTGTACTTTATGAAAGTAGGTTCATAAATAAGTGAAGTTCAGAAAATTAATGAACATGATATTAGGTGTTTCCTTCCAATTGTCTGGGGAGACATATTTTTTTTTAATTAATTTGTGTTGCCAAAGGTTAAAGGTGTAATTAAAGTGTGTAAGGATTCATCCAGATGTGAAGATAATCAGGAATGAGCAATTGGCATTTTAATTTCAGAATAAACGTTCCTTGTTTTGATTTGGCTCTGCATTAGCAAGTGATTTTAATAACTTTTCAGAATTAGACACTGCACTTTGTATTTACACTTGATTTAAAGCTAGATTAATTTTCCAGTGAAAAAAAGGCTTAATAGAAATCAAATTATGAGGCAGAGGTGGCAATACTTAAGATTTTGGCTATATTTGGTATGCTTTGAGGATTATCATTTATCTGTCAACCACTAACAGTCATTCTTGTCCAAATATTCAGACAGAGTGATTAACTCACTTTCAAATCAATGCTTGACAGGTAAGCTAGGTGATTAAAATAAGCATAATGCTCTTTAATGAAGAGTGTTTGGCTGACCCATGCAACTATACGAACAGAGTGCTCAGATCTTTGCTCTCTGTACCTTCTCTACTTCTCTGTCAAGGAAAAAAGTGATGTTGGAGAACTTGTGAGAGATAATGTGGAGGTCTTTGGAGAAGTTTAGGAAATTCCACAGCCACGTAACATTATCAAGGTTTAGAAAAAGGGCAAAGTTGTTGGTGTTTGACAAAAGAGACTCCCAGGTGCATCTCTTCAGCATGTGGTAATTTATAGGCTCAAACTTAGCAGCAGAAATGTCGTTTTTTTCTGATAATCATCCTGAAAGTCTTTTTTTTTTTTCAGGTAAGTGGACCTATAACCACAGTCTTTGGGATACTTTTAGTATCCTTCTAAAATGCACAACTGTTAGTAAATATTGAAATACATAATAAGGTTTGTGCTGGGTTATGTATCTATTGCACCTGCTGTTTGGGTGTTTTTTGATAACTGGGACTTCATTACATGCTTCAGTTTATATATGTAGTTTTGTTTAAGAACTTCTGATTTTAACACATAGTATGAGACACTTTCTTTCTCTGTTTCTTTTATCATTTTCCATTAATCCATTGATTTAATTCTTTGACCCAAATTGTAATACTTCAAAATGTTTCCTTTAAACATGGCATAGCAGTTAATTAGTGAACTCTTTGTAACAACAGAGGGGACTGGCTGGAAGAAATACACAACTGGTCAAAATTAAAGCCCTGTTGCTTCTCACAGTGGTGAGTGGGCCAGTGACACATCTGCCCCACAGCACAGGAGCAAACTGCTCCCCTGTGTATCAGCAACTCCAGGTGAGTTGCTATTCTAACCTTTATTTTTTCCAAATACAACTAATTTTCTGTTGCATAAAAGCCATATTTCAAGACCACTAAGTAGGAGCTACCACAGTTCTTACCTGGATAAGTAATATTTTCTGAAGAAATAAAACTATCTGTCATGTCACCAAAGACAATTGTCATGAGGGGGAGACCTGCTCCATGGAGTATTGCCATGGTAGTGCCCAGCACCATGAGGAGTTTATCCTTCCAGTCGGAATATCGAAACTGAAAGCAGAAACAGAACTGTGCTGAAAACTTGCCTAGTTGCAGCAAATGCATTTGAGTGACAGCACGGTGTTGGCAGTGCAGAAGTAGGCAGCAAAAAAGTAAATAAGGAAATTTTAATACACGTATTGTAAAATTATTGCATAAATCAGTAACTTATTAATAATTATTTTAAGAATTAAATAATGTATTTAATAAAATATTAATAATAATAACAACATGAAAACTATAGTTTTAAACAAATGCAATCAATTTAACTATTTCTAGTTGGAATTTATACTGATGGCTGTAACCGAAACTAAAAAAAAACAAGCACTAGTAATATATTATCTATAATAATAACATTTCTACTTTCTCAGTATCTTAAATAGGTCCACACTTTGGGCTGAGAGGTCTTTACCATTGTAAGCAATTTCAAGGCCAATATATTTAAAGCTGTATAAAAGTGACTTCTACTGTTTCTATTTTAATGTTACTAATACTTCTCAGGAAACAACGGTCAAAAAAACCTAGATAAAACTGTGTACCAGAGACAGTAAGAGTTTCATCATGCATTTTATTGTACAGAAGTAATGAAATGGAAAATAATCACCCTCGATTCTAGTCAGCTGTCTGAAGCCAAAAAATTCCTTAAGTCCAATTATCAGACTTGCATGGAGACGGGAGCTGTAGGCTATCGGATCACCTCAGGCACTCAGGTAACTGTGAGATACCTTATCCTCTTATAGGGACGATGGCAAATCACCTCTCACACCCTGTCAGGGTAGTGCCTAGCAACGGTTAGGTCAGTGTAAGTTGTTCTTGTTCCCTTACTCCAAATGACAAAATAAAAAAAAAAGAAGTAAAAATATATTCCTCATTGCATAGTAATGAGTATGAGTCCTTGAGTAAAAATGTATCTGCAAATGCGTAACAGAGTGGATATATTTGGCATCCCATGTCTCTTCGGAGGCACTTGTGTCAATGTGCCAAGCTGGAGTACTCCTGGGTGACACTAGTTTGGGCATGAAATATCTGCTCCTGCTGCCGGAAAACAGATGAGGGCACTCAGATGAATCGGGGCATGTGATTTCCAGGGACACACAAACCAAGATCGGGACTGCTAAACACTCAGATATTGAACTTACCACTGTAAATGGGCTGACCATATTCGCTTTGTCGGGTTTCTTCTTGTTCCCACTGCTAAAAAGTTATAATTGTATTTTAAGTAGGATAAGTACTTAAAACATAAAGCAAGCCTGGTGAATTATTAACAAAACTTCTGTGTCTAATTTGTGTTCAGATGCAAGGAAGAGATACAGGAATGTAAAGTAAAAATTTTCAATATAATCTCAGTGCTTTTCTCTGAACACTGTAAAAAATACTTTCAAGAAATATTCTGGTTTGTTGTTGTGTTGATACAGAGTCTATTTGGGGAAAAAAAAACAGACCAAAAACCATACAATCTAGCTGAAGTTTACAAGCCACCTACAAACCCCAGGGCTTAAAATTAGAGCTCCTATGAAAAAGTATTAAGAATGGCTGCAGTTAAATTTACAGTTGGACTTTGATAATGCAGCAAAAGTCCTCTTGCAAACTTTCCTATTGTCTTCTATCTACACTTCAACACAATTACACTTTTATACAATTTTGTATTCATTTGCCTTGTTCCAAAATATGCCGGGCTCTGAGAATGTTATTAAACTCTACTTCATTTGCAGAGGAAAATAGGTGGTTTAGTTGCAAATGTTTAGGTTTTTTTTAAATAAATTCAAAGATAAAACATGAGATGTTTTATTTTTACCTGACATTTTCACAGCTTTTTGGTACAGTAAAACTAGCAGTGATAACAGTAAGCTTTATTCCATACTTCCCTCCATGGACAAATTTAGTACAATTTGTTGAAATTGCAGGAGTTTTGTCTAAATTAGAATGAAATATCTCTTTTTTAGCATTAAAAAGGAGGAAGATGAACTTTAATAAGTGTCCTTGACCTAGAAAGCATCAGAAAGCAAACATGAGAATGTTGTTATCTGAATAAACTGAGTTTTCCCTTCAAACAATCTGTGTTCTCCAATTAAAACTAAGCCTATCCAGCACATTTTAAACATGTAGGTAAAATGTCAAACTGTTTCCATGGTTTTGCAATGGGGCTTCTCTCAGGTCTAAAAAATTCTGTGTGAGATCAAATATTAGTCTTTCTCCTGCTATCATTGGCACAAGTTATTTTAAAGGACATGAAGCAATGTGCCCGTCAACAGTTTCATAAACTCTAATTAATCCTAACTGGGTCAAGTCACTGTTTCCACTTTTACCATGCACAAAGGTCAGACTCTGGTGCCTGGAAGTCCCACTCAGCCTGTCCTAAGCCCTTTCCCATAAGTTATTTGGGGATTAGGTGTCTTTTACTACATAACATAGAAAGCAGTGCATTACAATGTTATGATCATAGAATCATAGAATCACAGAATGGCCTAGGCTGAAAGGGACCTTAGAGATCATTTTATCCAACCTCCCTGTTTTGAGCAGGGACGCCACCTCTCGACTAGACCAGGCAACACATGGGGACCAAGCGTGAATGATAAGTTTTGAAATTATGGAATCTATATTCCACTGTGAGCTGTTTGTCTTTTTATACAGGAGTGAGGTAGAGAGGAGAAGGTGCAGGACATCTGACTCCAGTTGGCCCTCCATTACAGCAAAAAAGTGACACTACTTCCAGAGAACTTGGAGAAGCATG
The DNA here is from genome assembly GCF_000703405.1 of Apaloderma vittatum. Classification (NCBI taxonomy): domain Eukaryota; kingdom Metazoa; phylum Chordata; class Aves; order Trogoniformes; family Trogonidae; genus Apaloderma; species Apaloderma vittatum. Next base: position 26,604 of record NW_009697678.1, on the reverse strand, counting down.
TAACTTAGCTGTCCTGTAACTGTTCTGACTTCAACTCTCAGTGTTTTGTATCAATCTTTTAACAAACGAGAATAGAGACAGCTGTCTAGTTCCTTTTGCAAAAGAATGAGTGAAGCAACCAAGTTTTCAGTAACCGCAACAGAAATACCCAAGCATAGCATCAAGGTACAATCAAAGCTTCCTGCTCCTCAGATAGGCTTCCCCTGATCTGAGGGGCTCAACTGGATTTATCTTGTAACAATTTATCTATATTTAGATTTGTTTATCCAAATTTTGATATAGATTTTGATATGTTTTTATATCTGTGATGGCCTGTATTGTCTGAAGAGAGTAATGGATATCAAAGAATTTTCCAAAAAGAGGAAAACTGTGTGACTATTCCTGTATTGTTTACCGCTAAAATTTAAGTCTATGTAGTTAAATGTAAAACAGTAGAAAAGAACCACAGAAGACCTCAGGTTAGAAGGAACCTTCTGTGATCATCTGGTCCAGTCTTTCACGGGAATATTTTGAAATCAACTGCAATACTCACTCATATACACAATCCTGACATGACACAGTGATAGTAGCATCTTTTCCATTTCTGTAAGACTTTGTTTCATCTTCAGAATGCATTTTAATCTGTTTGAGAAATAAAGTACCTTGGGAAAAATTAGCAATAATATTTAACTGAGAGAATGCAAAACTAGCAATCTAGAAATCTGTATCTTAATGTGCTGTTTGCAACCAGTTTGTCTTCAGTTTTGAAACAAGAACCCCAGTGGTGTTATCAGCATAACACTTGGTAATATGCCATTTCAAAGCATGCAAAATTCTGTGTTTAATTAATACAAAATAAACAGTTAAATGTATCTTAAAGGGGAATGAAATTTCATTGCATATTTTTGCTTGTTTGGTATTATTCATTAATCAACATTGATAATCTGTCTCAGACAAAATAAATGTGCTGACTTACCAGGGGTATTATCTTAATCTTTTTTTCACCTGTCCTGGAAGATCATTCAGCAGTCAGTTAGTTAGAACTGAGCAGCGAGACTGGACTTTGCTCAATTTACGTAAAAGTCTAATGAGGAAAAACTTCCAAAGACTGGTGCATGCCAGCTTTTTGCAGCACCCTTGGAGCCTGCCAGGTCTGCAAAGGACTATGTGCAAACTCTGCCTCCAGAAATGGGGTGCTCAGCAATGAAAAGTTTTGAAGAGCCTGTTTTATTATTGTCACACCTGAAAACATCTGAGAAGTCTCTTCTTAACTCCTCTCAAAGGAAGTCTCTTTGTTCATATTTTAATCATTCCTTGTAAGGTTCACAAGTAATCAGGATGACTGAAAAATCAATATTTCCTGGAGCAGACTATCACAGTGGACTGTGTATTTCTAGAACATTCATTTTGTCATATTCCGGTCATTTTTGAGGTGCAGGACAAAAGTTTAGAAAGTGATTTTCAAGTGTTATTTTTATGACTATTTTCTTCATAATACAACTTGTGATGTATCGAATGGTTGTGATGTACTGGAACCCACCATAGGGAGCGCATCGATTTAGCTTGTTGGGTCCACACGGTTGACCATGATTTTTCCTGCATAGAATCACAGAAGAGCTGATATTGGCACCACTTCTGGAGATCATCTAGTCCAAATCTTATCTCAAGGAGAATTGCGTAGAGCAGGTTGCCTGGGGCAATGTCTAGTCTAGTTTTGAATATCTAAATGTAGAATCCATGACATCCCTAAGCAACGTTTTTCGATGTTCAACCACCCTCACAACAATAAACTGTTTACTCACTTGCAGATGGAATATAACCCATCATTTCCTGTTCTGCTGTTGGATACAACTGAGAAGAGTGATGTGCATGGACATACATGGTCACCCATGATGAGAAGTTCATTGGTGTGTGTTCTGGTTTGAAAGCACCAAGATAAAACTTTCCTGGAACTGCCTGGCACACATGGCAATCACCATGGCAGAGGAGGGGCAACAGTGGCTGTGGGGAGGAGAGGATGGGTCAGGTGGCCCAAATGGGCAAATCACAGTGTTCCTTCCCATGGTGCTCCATATATTAGGGCCCCTAAGGAGAGCCTGGGGGCTTTTAGGGCTTGTTGTGCTGGAAGGGTTGTCATGGGCTGTTTGTTGTCTCTCCCTGTGCTGCTGATGCTTTGTGTTTCCACACTGCAGAAGAGCACTGTTTATTGGCACAGGTTGTCTTCCCCTGTCCCCCACCTTGTGTGACAGAGGCACAGCTTCTTTTCCGTTTTTTTTCTGGATTATCTTTGAGACTCTGTGCTCAGGCATTCCCTTCTGCTGCTGCTGAGTCCAGTCTGGGACCTTTTTTTCCTTGCCTGGGAACTTGTTGTCGTCTGTAAGGCACGAGCCCTCTATTAACATATTCTCTTGTATCTTGGAGCATATTTACATACTTGTATATATCTGTATGTAGTTTGGCAGGTTACTTGTTAGTATAACTTTTTATTTTCATTAAACTGATTTTATTTTCATTAAATTGATTCAAGTTTTTTTTCAACACCAAAGTCTCCGTCCCTGGTTCCCCTGTTATCCTTGCCTGGGAGGGCGGTGGGGGGATCATAGAGAGTATCTGTCAAAGCTTAGTTGCCAGCACAGCCTTAAAATTTGGCAGTGTGTTACTGAGAAGTACTCTGAGTCAGGCATTCTCTGATGTGGACATCCTACATACATATTCAATTATAATTTAAGGAATTGTAACAGACCTGATATTTTGGGATGTACTGGGAGGAACTGACCATCAGCCCATTTGATCCTTCTTCTTGATGAAACTTAGAAATAAAACTTCACGTCAGTTTTCGGATAGCTATAGCTACAGAACAACTATGCGATAGAAAATGCATTTTCCAGATCACATGTGGATAAGATAATAAGGTAAATCTAAGGAAATTTCTATTACCAAATTATGTAACACAGTTACCTCTATAACCATAGAAAACATACATTTTGAGAAAAAAATATCACAGTGTTTAAGTATCTGTTTAATAAATTAATTCCTTCAATGGACTTTTTAAGATGACAGATCTGGTGACTTACTATGTTTGATGTTAAATGGATAAAAAATTATATTCAGGTGCTTAAGATATGTAACTTCAGAAAAAAGGCTATAATCTAAGTAAATGGCCAGTTTATCAGGTTTTTATCATTCCTGAAACTGAAGTCAGTAGGCAAAAACATTTGAAAACGTTCAAATGATTCTCCCTCAACAAGGTGTAATGTTTCTCACTGACATACGGGTATTCTGAAGCTTGTAGTTTGCAGTGTGTTTGAGTGTTTAGACAAAAGCTGTGAAGGAAAACAATAGTCCAAAACTTTTGCCGACTCAATCTGAAAGAGAAGGTCATTTTATTTGCATGAATAATCTGATGTTTTGCTTTTGGACCTGATATGCAATCCCAAGGAAAACATGTAAGAGAGATGTTCTGACGACAAGAAGGATACAGGCAGGTGGACTGCAGCTGCTGTTCTGATGTCTGTAGGTGATAGTACAAGAATCACAGCTGTGGCTAGTGCGCAGCTGCACGAGCAGCTGCACACACATCAACTCCTAAAGCTGGAAGCCCAGGAGAAGCCAGAGAAGGCTACATTAGCGCTCCATGAGGCTTCTCAGAAATGTGAGTTCTGGTTTTGTGTCTAAACACCAAACTATTTACTGCCAGAAGTAATGTACATTTCCTATACAGCTAGAAGCTGAATAATTTGAACTGTGTTATTATATTAATTTTTTTTTGGATGAGGGTATATTCTCAGAATAGTTTTCCTTTATGAAAATTAGGGATGCCAGCTAGTAATCAAAAGCTTGTAAAAATGCTGCTCCTTAGATTAGATACCAAACTGCATGTACTGAGTTGAAAAAGATATATATGAAGAAGAAAAGAAAATTTCTGAAACAAAATGCATAGCTATTGTCTGAATGCATAGCTATTGTCTGAACAAATGAGGCCATCATGTGGCAAATTAAAGATATGGCTTCAGAAAGAAAAATCATTGATTGATAGTATTGGTGATAATGAAGAAAATCCACACCTTCTATCATGAACTCGGAGGAAACTGGTTTGAAAGTTGAGACACAGAACTTCTAGAGAAATCTTGAAGGACTTTTTAGAAATTCTTTGTCAAAGAAAGATTTCTAGATGGAAATAACATACCTTTCTTCTGTCTTTAAAGTTTCATAGGTGATAATGGAAGAATAAGAGAAGGAAAGATCACGTCTTCAAAGCAAAAATTTCATATGACTTCAGATGAGAACCAAGTTTTAAGCTCCTCAAGAAATTGCAGAAAATGAAATTATAAACATCTGCAAAACCAGATTGTTGTATGATTCATCAAATGTACTGTTAAGAAGTTGAACCTTTAAATAGTATCATCCTGAACCATAATCCTTAACACTAGCATGCATGAAGAGTAATGTCTGGGTTGTTTTTGATCTATCAGGTATGTAAATAACTCATCTTCAATAATGCATTTTTACATTGAAGAATGAACAGGTACGTAGAGATAAATCTTTTGTAGAGTGGATAATCCTGGGAAAACTTAATTTAGATTACAAATTTCTATGACGAACTCACTTTGCAGATGGAGAAACATGTCATAATTCCACAGTGCTGCTTTCTACCCATCTCTTGGAATGTACACTTATATTTCTTTGCTTTGCTTTTTGAACAACATGGAGATGACATATTATTTTACATCACTATGAAATATGTGCATGTCAAAGAATGACTGAGGAGTTTATACAACAAACAGGCACTTTGATTATTCCGAAACAAAAGCTGGACAAGATGATATATGTACAAGTAAAAGCAAGAATAAATTCATATTGGAGAAGGCCAAGAGCATCTAGAAAGGAAAAATGTGATACAGTCGGTCAGAGCCCCTGTGTTAACTACAGAGTAGATAATGCTAGTCACCTAGAGTAGCTCAATCCTTCCTAAATTCTGCCTTTGCTGAATTGTTGCTGCAAACAAAGCTGATCTAACTAAGGACACTTGAAAAATAGGTGGGAGCTAGGAGTTACTGTGTCAGATAGATACACATTCCTTCTTCCTCAACACTGCTTCATTTTAACATCTTACATGTCATGAACTTAATTTTTTTCTTACATTCCAAATTAATCAAATTATTCACTTACTCTATTTTCATAAGTGATTTGAGAACCAAATCAGAATTAATATGGAAATAAAACTATTCCTGTTTGTACGGGATGTAAGGACCATGCTATTTTATCTTTGAAAAATTGTTTACTGTATTAAAAAATTGTTAACATATTTGTCTCCTTTCAGTTGAGTGTAGCGCTAACAACGCTAAGGTCTCAGGTCTGATTCACGTTCGGTCCCCATGTGTTGCCTGATCTAGTCTACAGGTGGCATCCCTGGCTGCAGGGAGGCTGGATTAAAATGATCTCTAAGGTCCCTTCCAGTTTAGGCCATTCTATGATTCTATGAAGGTGTAATATTTGCTCAATATTAAGGCATTGACAATGTAGGTATTTACGGTATCATCAAAAATTAAGAAACCTAGTTTTAAAAATAAAAGACTAAAATCTAGAATTTAGTAAAAAAATATTCTCACTTGAATCTTTGGACTATAGTATTAAAGAATATCTATTTCATTCTTGCAATTGCAAGTATATCTTATTTATGTTATGGTGTAGACCTACTCTTAGACAATAACCTTGTATCAAGTAATGTATAAACAGGAAACAAACAGATTTGTTAGTCAAATTAGTTTTCCATCTAAGATAGGAACAAAAGAAAACAGATAAGTGATTCAAGAGGAATACAATGAGACTGCATGAGTCAATATTCTGGAGATTGTCATTAATACACTGATTAGCCTAACAGCCTATCTGTTAGGCTGTGTGCGTCTAAATATCTACATGTAGATGAGAGAGATCATGAGTATAAGTCTCAGGGAATCAGAAACTGGTATGATGGGGGTGTGGAAGACTGATTAATCAGGCCATTTTTAAACTTAAAACCAAAACTTTACTCCATAGATGTTAATTAACAATATACATTACTGATGGTTAGTTCTTAAAAATTATTAATCGCTATTACCACATATTCGAAGGAGTTAGTCCTTAACAGTCATCCTAAATTAGCAACGAATATACAATACCACAGAGCTGATGCCATGTAATTAGCACCGATGGTTAGAGTCCTTAAGAATCTTAGTCATCAGGAAGGAAACTAACGCTGAAAAGGATGACTTCTTTACCACCCTCCAAGTCCAAATTCAAGATTTTTCACCTTTTATAAATTACAGAAGTCTTTAGAGAGTTCTTAGCACTTGACTTTGGGCATCAAGCTCCAGCTAGCCCACAATTTCTCACAACAAGTTGACAACAAACCTAACAGGCCAGGACCAACTGCCTTACATAGGCACAGTGAGGATAAGGCTTGAGGTTTGTTTCTGGCAGTAACAAAACTATTTTTACTGAACAATAAAATGCTTACAGGTTGTTTATGAAACATATCTGATTACTGTGATTCTGACAGAGATCAAAGCAAGTTCATACTACTTATATATGACTTAGCATGCTTCTACCTTTATGAGGGCAGTAGGCCTCTGCTTTGGCCACATAGAGTGGTGTGAATAATGTAAACTAGTAGTGAGAATCTGGTACACATTTACTTATTATCAGGACTGACTATTGATATTGAAATAATCACAATAACAAAAATAACAGTATTGAAATAATTACAGTGACAATTCCAAGATAAGTACTGCCTAAGTACTGCCTTTAATTTACATGTTGCTTGACCCACTTTGAACATTGACCAGAGCATAGTAGATGCCTTTTTGAGCCAGGAGCTGCTGATGGGTCCCTTGTTCTATGACCTTGCCATTCTGGATCACGGCAATCTTGTCAGCGTTTTGGATGGTGGAGAGGCGGTGAGCTATCACGATGCAGGTGCGACCTTCCCTGGCTTTATCCAGAGCTTCCTGGACAACCTGTGCAACAAACAAACCAAGAAGTGAACCAGTCAATGGCTGAGGAGAGAAGCTCCAGGCTCAGTCTGGCCTGAAGCAGCAATGCTGAAGCCAGGAATTGCCTGGGCAGTGGAGACACCAGCCAGGAGCTGGCAGATCTTGTGGGAGATGCTGATGAGTGTCTGATGATCCCTGGGCCTTGCCAGGGCAACCATAACCACCCACACACCTATAAATGCGGCCTGAGGAGCGCTGGCAGTCAGGAGCAGCAGCAAACAGAATGGGCAAACAAGGCTCAGTATTTTTGTAGAATCTACACTGATTTTCTATAGCTGGATTGTACTTCTGTTATGCTAAGCTTGCAGCTTTGGGCTTAAAAAAGGAAATAAATGTTCTAGCAGTTTTTCACTAGAAGTTTGCATATTAGCCATGAACATATTACAAGGATTGGAGAAGCAAGAAAAATTATGAAAGCAAGATTTGGCAGTTTCCCAGAAAAAACGTTCTCTGGCAGCATCCGCAATCTTTTTACCTTCTGATGTTTGTGCCTTCTGATTAAATTTGATAACACTTCCAATTGAAGCCTGAAGAATTCCAGGCAAAGAAATGCATTCTTCATTGCTACTTCCATCTACCTACTGCCATACAGATGCAAAAAAATATGTTCTTCTGGCAAGGAGGAGTAAGACCTTCATATTTGTCTTTTAATTTACATAAAACACTACTTCCAGCTTTAATCTGTAGGAGTGAAAATAATTATAATGCAAACAAACATGGATTTAGATTCTGGACTTCTGGCTCACAATCAAGTTACCTTTTCGCTTTCTGTGTCTAAGGCAGATGTAGCTTCATCCAGTAGCAGGATTTGGGGCTTACGTACAAGAGCTCGGGCAATAGCAATACGTTGTTTCTGACCACCAGAAAGCTGAGCTCCCTTGTCTCCTGCACAGGTATCGTATTTCTAGAAACAAAATATTAAGTTCACTTTGTGAATGCAAGTCAATTCTGAAGCATATTTAAATGTATTGATGCTGACACCAGCCAACCATAAACTGCATATTCCTTAGCAACAGCTCTCTGAAAACATGACCAGAATTGCTATCTGCCACATATCTACAGATCTTTCACTAGGAGACTTCTTTGTAGCACCAAGTGTTTCGTACGTTCATCTCTAAGCTTGGAAGGCAAGGTTATTATCAATCAGGAGACGGCTCAGTGAAAGTTTACAACAATACTGGGGATTAAACCCTGACCTTAAACACTCCGGACTAGCATCCTAACCAATCAGTTATTCTAACCCCTATTTCTTCTTCCTGAAGAAAAATATAGTGATAGAATCATGAAGGTTGGAAAAGACTCCTAAGGTCATTTAGTCCAACTGTTTAACCAACACCACCATGACCACTAAACTATATCCTGAAGTGGCGTGTCTACATGTTTTTCGAACACCTCCAGGAATGGTGACTCCACTACTTCCCTGGACAGTCTCAATGGTGTTTAAGTTGTATCAGTTTTGGGCCAAATTATATACTGTACCTACATATAGACACAGATATTTATACACTTTATACCTATACTACAGTTTTGGACAGATATGCTTTTAATTTAGTTACATCAGTTAAGGCAGACCAGTCATATCTACAGTCAAACTTAAATGTAAGTTACAGTAGTCTTTGAGGTATTACATATTTGATTGCAAAAAGCACCGAGGTTTTATGAGACATCATTATATAATACCAGATTGCTCTACAAAGTTTTAGAAAGAGTGGATCTTGATAAGTCATTAGGAGATAAATACAATCAGCAAAAATCTTGGGCTTTGGCCTTTGTATTTTTTCAAGAATTTCTAAAAACAGCTTCGTAGCCTGAAATTAAGCTGAGTAGATACGACATACAGCTAAAGTGGCAACCTGCTTACTTTCAGGAAGTTTTGGATACTAGCTGACATAGGTTTGAAATGTATTTGTTAAGCCCACTGAAGAAAAATCCATCCAGAACTAAATAATAAACCATGATTTCTACATTATGCATCTCCTGAGTTACAAATTACACAAAGTTAGATGAGAATTCAGGGGAAATATCATTAAATATTTTGCCTTTTTAAAATATTTATTTGTGAATATGTCTTGCTGGTTGATGCCTGAGAAAAGATTTAATATATGGCAGACGTTTCATCTGACCCAAGATATTAATTCTTATGTTATTATTTGTTATTTAGATATATATTTTAAAAACTTTCTTAGTAATTTTTTGAGCTATAGCAATATTAGAAATTTAAATTCTGAGTAGGTATAACTAGAAGAAATGCGTAAGAAATTTGTCAATCTAGCAGAGTCTTCTACATGTGTTTGAGATAAGTAGGAGCTTAAAATGAAATGTTCAACTCACTTAGAAAAACCCCATTCCACACTTTCAGCTCTCAATTAGTTCTAATTGTGGATTTTCTTCATTAGTGTTTTAAATGTTCAGCTCTCCAACTGACAATGGAGTCTTCCAGAGCAAAAATGAATATGGTAAACATAATTAAGAAAGGATAAGATTTAAACAACAGTTTCAGATGTGTTTGTATCCCAGGGAACTATCATACACCAGGAAATCATAAGTGGACACAGTTTTTCCCTGCCACAGTAGGTCACCTCCAGTTCTGAGTAGGAGAGAAAAGGAATAACTTACATTTGGCAGAGAGTCAATGAAGGAATGAATATTGGCCTCTTTTGCTGCATTAACAATTTCCTCATGCGACACCTCCCGACTGTTATCTCCATAGGCGATGTTTTCAGCAATGGTGCAGTCAAACAGGATCGGCTCTTGTGAGACGATACCAATCCGAGCTCTCAGCCACTGGATATTTAGTGTCTTTGCATCTTTGCCATCAAAAAGCTGAGAAACCATTTTAAATTTCAGTCACATGGCTATAGGTGTATTTGAGACTTACTGTAAATTCATGCATAGAAGATGTGCAATTGCAGCACTTTCCTTAGAAATACCACATCTAAAGCCCACATAATCCCTTTCCCTCCTTCTCGTCTATGTTCCAAAATTTTCTAAGGGCTATTTTATAAAACAGAACATAGCCCTTTCTGCTGCCTTAGTCCTCCTCTTCACTTCAAGATTCAATCAGGATTTTGAAGACAGTGAAAGATAGAATATGCTGAGGTGACTTCAAAGAATTTTAGGTAAAGTTCATAGAATCACAGAATGGCCTAGGCTGGAAGGGACCTTAGAGATCATTTTAATCCAGTCTCCCTATCACCAGGGACACCAAGTTCTTTTTTTTTGAAAACTTTCCGCTACTTTGCATATATATTCCCACTGAAGGAACAGTAGCATTCCATGAAAATAAAGGAATAAGTGGGTTCATTCATTCACATACTTCTAAGACAATCTTAAATTTAAATTGTGATGTAGTGCCTGACAATGGGCAAATTTTCTTCTGGATTCTTCCTACTTCCAGATCTCCCTTAGATCATTTGCAGCCAGTTTTCTTTATTGACAACTCCACCACACCTCTTCTGAATTTGGCTACTGAGTTGCTGTCTTTGCCTTTTAGATAAATGACAACTGAATTTTTTTTTTTTTCTGGATAGATAATAATTATACAAGTCATACTAACTTGGACACAAATATACCAGAACATCAAGAGGGATATTACACCTCCACTAGGATCACCAGTGTATTTCTCAGGCTCTGTGTTCAGTGACATGGTTGGCTGGATAACTGAAGAACTGTCCCCTTCATAGCACAGCTACTGGATGTGATTAATCTACTAATTCCACAGTTTGTGCTAGAAAAGAATTCGCAGCCAATATAATTATTTTTCAATGGAAAGATATCATAATGAACCTGACTCAAAATGCACTGAAATCAGTGGCAGCATTTCTACATCTGCAGCCGTAAAGGGGGAAAAAAAAACCTAGAAAGGAGAAATTGCTTTCAGCTACATAGGTATTTGCCATCTCTTTTCCTTAGAATTCCAATGGATTTGCAGGCTGCTAACATCTGCTTTCTATTCCTTATTTGATGTGAAAAACTACTGATGAAGCTAGAGAACTCAGTTATTGTGCGTGTTGGATCTACTGTTCCAGATAGCACAACTTTTAGGAATAGTTTCTCTTTTTATCAGACTAGCAGGGTGCTCACTGTTGTAAACAGCTGTTGTTCTGACAGTGCATTTAGGCACACGCGCCTCTCAGTTCACAGTGCAACTCGGCTTTTGTGGTTTCTGTGCCAGAGGTGTGTGCTGTTCCCTTCAGTAAACCATTGCTGGGTATTTACAGATACAAGGTGAAAAAAACTGGTGATCAAGTTGCCCTTGGTTAAACATATTTTTGCTTCTTTCTACACGTCAGTTTGCTATGTTGGACCTGTATGGACATTTCCAACCTCAAAAAATCTTCTAGACCTTATTTAAGTATTGCTTTACTTTTTGTGAGTATCTCTGCATAGACAAGTTCTTAAATCCTTCATATTCTCATATCATCAAATCCAAGATGTGTGGGTTCTTTTTCAAACAAATCTCTGAGTGCATTTACATCAAAGAGAAAATGGCAGTAAACAATACCATTATGTGAAAATAATATGCAAACTTGCTGAATAAGTAGTGTGGGAAACACTAGATGTATTTTAATAAGTATTTAACAAGTATTTTCAATCTATGGCTTTGGGTAAGTCGGCACACTCTGAAAGATGTTTCTGACAAGTAAAAAATTATGAAAAAAATTATTTTTGTCAATGCTCACTATTCTAGGAAAGAATACGGAAGGGAAATTCTATTACTTACATTATACAGAAGGAGATACATATATTTAATGTCTTTTAAGGTGTTCTTAACAAAACCTCAGGAAATTTGCTCTGAATTCAAAGCTATCATTAACCTCTGGATCAGGCATATATTTTCCACACAGATCTTGTTTAATTAATTGTATTTAAATAAGGAATATTGATGAGTCATTGCTTTAACATTAAAAATATTTGAAAATAAAACTAAATAATCACACCCTCTGTTAATATGTTGATATGTTCTTACAAAAATACTTACAATTTCCCCACCAAGTGGATCATAAAATCTCTCAAGCAGCTGGACAACAGTGCTCTTTCCACAGCCACTGCTACCAACAAGGGCCAGAGTTTGCCCCTTTTCTACTTTTAGATTCAAACCTTGGAGGATTTTGACCTCTGGTCGGTTTGGGTAGTTAAATGACACATCTTTGATTGTTAGGTTTCCCACAAATGTTTCCTGTAATTGAAATAGTATTAGCGTTACATCTTTAAGACAATTTGACAGATGATTCAAATAGAAATGCAAAAGCCTTTTTTTCCCCCCACTGCAATCAAGAGTTCTGCATTTGTTGGAATGCTGACTTCAGCTCTGTGGTCTGAATCTTTGTAAAGATATAAAATCTAATTATAGTGCTGAACTACTTTGTTAATACTAGTAATTCTGCTGGTTGAATTCCACAAAAATTGTACTTTAACCAGATTTTCAAAACAAATAGCCTTCAAAGAGTGTGGGCAAATGCTGGACCCACAGCAGAGAACTTGGTCCATGTCATACTTGAATAAAATGTCAAAAATGTATTGAAAGAAGGAGGTAACCAGAAGGAGAGGAAAAAATCAGTTTGAAGGAATTGAGAAGAGTATATTCATCTTATCAATAAATAGTATCATCCACTACATATGGGTTACTTACAGGTTTCTCTCCTTCCTCGCTGTAACTATCTATTGAGGGTACACTTTCAAACAGCAGAAACAAGTGGGCTGCTGATATCTTGGCTTTGGCATAGTCTGGAGCAAAAGAGCTGCTTTGTCCTAATGCCATTGCACCAAATACAACAGCTGAAAACACTCTGTAAAAGAAATCAGGAAAAGAAAACAATCAATAAATAGACAGTGAAGAAAAGGATACTGGAAATGGAGCTTCAGTCAACTTTTTCTTCTGCTTGGAGAAAGAAGGGGACTAAATTTAAAAAGAGTAAAGTAACTACCGACTATTATTGCTTTAATTACTCATTTGACTCCAGAAATCTGTTTTTATTGTCTCTTAATGAAGTGAGATAGACAAGACTCCATTCCAAATTCAATGTTTTAGTTACTTATTAGCACTGATTTCTTTAATTATTAATACTAGTTAACTATATTGCATTTCAACTGGGCTAGGAAGAAAGCATCAATGGATGGTAAAATCATTAATCCCGTTCTACTATTGCTGTAGTTTCCTTCCTATGGTTCAATAATTTCTAGAAGGTAGTAGCTCATTTTTAAGGCATCAATGAAAACAAGAAATCCAGCCTGTACCAAGGTGACATTAAAGATTTAATTTGCTATCACAGCTCTGCTGGAAAAAAATTTGAAACATTCACAACATAAATAAAAAAAGGTTGAAAATTATTGTTTTATGGTAAATGTAGATGTATCTTTACAGGCTATATTAGAATGACTTATAAACCTGCTGTCCTCAGCTATTGATTATGGCCACACAATACAGGATTACTCATCACTGAGAAACTGTAATCAACATGTGAGACCTGTTAGCCTGTTATAAGGCAAAATAGTGTCATAGAATCTTATATAATAAAATAAAATACTGTAATTTGTATTATTTTTTATCTTTTCTCCTCAGAACTGTATAAACTACTCTGTTTTATTTTGCATTTTGAGAAACCTAGAAGGGCTTGCACAGTTTTAGGCTAGACAATCCTTTCCAAATCCTAGCGGCTGGAAATTCACTCACCCAGCTGGCTAGAGACATTCAGCTGGCAGATGGAATGCAGGCACTTTCCAACATCTTCCAGTCAAAACCAGCTGTGTTAGCTTTATTTAATCAAGTTGCCAACAAAAAATTATTATGATTGACCTTTGTTAGGTATTGAAGTCACTGACACTCATACTGGTAGAATCTCATTCTTTTCACGCTTATTTCCATCCGCGTGAATTGAGTTATTGTCTCTTAAATTATAAATTATGTTTCCTCTGAGTTTCTACATAATCTAAAAGAATGGGACTTAGGATTTTTGATAGTATAGTGAATGTTTGGATAAGCTGCTTGTAAATACAAAATATAAAAGTAAAAAGATAAGGATAAGCTATAATTTCAAAATAATTCCTTTGATTTTAGTAAAGCCTACGAAATGCCATTAAAGACAACTAATTGTACTATTCCTTGTATAATTTCAGATTGCAATGGATACACCTTCTAAGAATATCGCAAATTAGAATCATATTTTATTTACAGTACATGTTTAAATTGAAAAAAAAAAGCCTCACCTGCCTATGGGTATGTACAGTACTCTACACATTGTTCTTACATTCATGGTTCATACTTTCATTTTTCACAGAAAATTAGTTATTTTAAGTGAACAACATTCTTATCAGAATGTCATCTAAAATACTTCAGTTATCCTTTCCTTACAGTGAACAGCATCTACCTTATGGAATCCTGTTCTCCAAACTTTTAGTAAGTATTTTAGAGAAGATTTTAAATTTAACTATGACATAGAAATAACAAAGATGCTATTGATCTATTCTTATTATGCTTCAATTAACGGGTATAGCTATGTTTTTTGTAGAATATACAGAGGACCTCAGAGCTACATGAACATTAAGAGAATAATCAAAGTGATATAAGTGGGATACTGTTTCAATCTCTGGAAACCATAATAGTCCAAAATAAACACAGAAAAAGAAATACAAAATCATGCCTATGCGAGCAGCTCAGATACTGTAGTCACCTAGACTGTCCACTTTGTAATACATTTTCATTGCATTTAAGTATAGAAGAAGAATGTGTTTTCTCTTAGCTTACCCAATGGATAAGTGTAGAAGAAGAATGTGACTGTTTTCTCATAGCTTACACAATGGATTCACGGTAAGTGTAGCAGTAAACAAAGACCATTGTCTAGACTAACCGCAAAAAGACTGGAAAAGAGGTACTTACAAAAACACACTTTTAAACTCCATCTGCCCATTTACCACCAGATAGGCACCAAACCGGAAACAGCCAGCATAGGTAAAGAACATCATTGCTTGTGAAAGGGCAAAACAAAATCCAAATATATGCGCCTTCTTCACAGAATTTCTGTAAGAAAGAATGCAATTTTCATAGAAACATGCAGTCACGCTTCACTTCTAGTTTGTAAAAAGCAATTAATTGACTTCAGATGATACTGTTATGAATGGGAAGCATACTCATCCTTCACCAACATAATCCCTTGTTTTTTATTAGACTGTGTCTAGGAGAAAGTTAGTTTTATTTCCAGAATTTTATTTACTTCCAAGAACAGCTTGCAATACGGATGCAGAAAAAGGTGACACCTTAGCTGCTATGTATAATCATAATTGTCTCACAGCTTGACTGTTAAAACGCTTTACAGTTCAGTCCATGATTACCACTCTGAAGACATAAATAACATATTTAAAATCATAGAACTGCGTCATGTAGAGGAGAAAAAAAGATCAGAACCATTAGCTCACCTTCAGCCAAAGTCAAACTTTTGTGTAATTTTTTCTTTATTGACAATTTTATGCTAACCAAATAACAAAGATATTAAACAGTTCAAAATTTTACACTCAAGAATCTCTTTTTTTCAATCTAATCAGTCAAAATTCTACTCTTAAATAACATTAGGCCTGCAAGTATAATGGAGATATTAGATTTTGGATGATAAAACTATGCCTATAAGTAAAAGCAAGGCAGAGAAAATTTTCTGCAACTATGAATGATATCAGAAAAAAAGAAAGAAAATATTTTAATTTTATTGATGTTATTACTACATCACAACTGTATGGTTCCTTCTCAAAAAAACCCAAACCAAGCAAAACTGGAGCCACATTCACCAGTGTGACATTTTTTGATTAAGAGCCTGTGTGATTTCTCTTTTACATGGCTAATTTGTGCAGTAATCTAGTATAACAGAAATCTTAACCTCAATTTTTATAAAATAGAGTCTTTGTTGAATCAGTGGTTTAACATGAACTGAAACATTAACTGAAAAAAAACATGTACTGCCTCTTCCAGACAAATTAACCCATAGACCAATAAGTTCTTATTTATACCAGAACAATATTAAGATGAAACTCTTGGAGCAATCCTATCAATGTCAACCCTGAGAAAGGTTAGACACTGTTCTGCAGCTTGTGAGATATGGGCTTAAAATCTAGCAGCCTGAAGAAAAAAACCAAACAAGTCATGTCTTTTACGTCCTGCAGTGTGCTCTGACCACTCAGATATTATGGTGGAGGTATTAGCAGCACCCCTACTTGTCTCTCATCACATCTGTGTCATATCCTTTAATTTTCTCATGGATGTCTGAAAATGAAACTTTTCATTATAGAACAAGTAAAGCTTTAATTGATAGTGTCTTTTTTAGTTTTTCATTTTAAGACTTCTTAACTTTGATTTATCCCCGGCATATTTATATTCCTTTTTTTTTTCTTCAGTCACCAAACAATAAGTAATTATTCAAATGTTTTCAATCCTATTCATGCTTTCAGAATGGCTTAATTCAACATTCAATTTACATTAAAAAGGTTTTAATTAAATATCCAAAACACTTCAGCTGGAAGGATAGATTAGATAACTTCCAAAGCTCACTTAAAACTAACATTTTTCTGAAACAAGTGATATTACAATAGAAGATACTAATATTATCACAGAAAATTAATTAAATCAAAGAACAAGTACATTGCCTGGTGGTTGCATTTGTCAATTTAAAATATGCATAATATTTACATTCCTTCTGAGGTAATTAAATTATCCATTAAATGATACACATGCAAAAAAAAAATCAGTATTTGTCCAATTAAACGTTTGTAATTTATTCTATAGATGAAAGACTTTTTTTTCAGCTTAGTTATTTTTATTATACCTGTATGGTACAATCAAATGCTCTCCATACATCAACTCAAATTTTCTTTCTCTGGTCAAACTAGCAACAGTTCTAATATTTTCTATAGCTTCTGTGGCAACCTGCAATAGAAACACAAATGCTTTAATCTAAAGTTAAGATTATGTTGCAATTCCTTATTCTAAACTGAAAAACATAGTCACCTAGAATATAATTTCATTTTTTATATTTAACAAAAGTAAGAATTTTACATTGTTCTTTTTATGAGAGTGAAATTTTCTGATGAAACTAAAAATTTTTCTGATAAGACCCCTCTAACATTCTCCAAAAAAGTAGAGAAAACATTAAACAACAGTAACAATTATGAAGAAGATAAGAAAAATGAGATTTTAACATTCAGCTTCCAGTCCACTGAGTCTAGGCTATAATTAGAATGTCCAGGTTACTTACAAGCCTAGAGCCTAATTTCAATCTCAGCAGGGAATATTCGATATGACAAGATCACCCATCTGGTTGACCAAGGGAAGCCCATACATGTTTGGGTTTTTTTTTTAATTTTAGCAAAGTTTTTTGATACTTTCTCTCATACTACCCTTCTAGACAAAATGTCCAGCACACAGCTAGAGAAGGCCATAATACACTGAGTGTACCATTGGCTGATGGGTTCGACTCAAAGACATATAGTAAATGGAATTATATTGCAGCCAGTCACTAACGGAGTCCCACAGGGCTCAATTTTAGGGCCGGTGTTCTTCAATATTTTTATAAACAATGTGGATGCAGGAGTCAAATGTACACTAAGTTTGGCGATGACAATAAATTAGGAGGACCTGTGGACAATCTTGAGGATAGAGAGGCCTTAGAGAGAGATCTGGATAGACTACAGAGCTGGGCAGTTACCAACCACATGAAATTTAACAAGAACAAGTGTCAGATTCTGCACCTAGGATGGGGTAATCCTGGTTATACACACAAATTAGGGGCTGAGATGCTGGAGAGCTATCTCACAGAAAGAGACTTGGAGGTTTAGTTTAATGGCAAGTTGAATGAGAGTCGACAGTGTGCCTTGGCAGCCAAAAGGGCCAACCTTGTCCCAGTGTGCATCAAACACAGCATAGCTGGCTTAGCCAAAGGAGATGATTGTCCCACTCTACATTGCACTTGGATGGCCCCACCTTGAATGCTGTGTGCAGTTTTGGACACCTCAATATAAGGACATCAGATATCAGAGTGTGTGTTGAGGAGGTCAACAAAGATAAGAGGTTTTGAGAGCAGGGCTTGTGAGGAGTAACTGAGGTCACTTGGTTTGTTCAGCTTAGAGAAGGGAAGGCTGTGGGGTGACCTCATCACAGTCTGCAGCTTCTCCAAGGGGGGCAGCGAGGGGGAGGTGCTGATCCCCTCTCTCTGGTGGCCAGTGACAGGACATGAGGAAATTGAAGGCTGTGTCAGGGGAAGTTCAGACTGGAGATTAGGAAAAAGTTCTTCACTGCTACTCAACTACTCAGAAGAGTAGTTGTCTTTTTTTGTTAGTAACGTAAGTTCAGCAACCCTTTCCAGAAATCAAATTTTGCAGTTAGAATGCCATTTTCATGAAGAAAACTGATTTTTTTTTTTTTTTAAAGGCAATTGAATAAAATGCCTGTAGTTTAGTGCTTGCTTAGGTGGCCTTGAAAGGGGAAACATACATTACTAAGAAAATGAAGTAGTTTCACAAGCTTTGCCAAAAAGTCAAAATTTTTTTTTAATATGTTTACTAATTCTTCACAATCTACTCACAAAAGTCTCTGGTGCCTATTCCAAGAATTGTCAACTTTTTACTCCCGTATCTTACAACAAAACAATATGAAATAAAGGTTCAGACATTAGAAAGAAGAAACAGAAGAAATATAGTCAGCTGAAAGGAAAGCAAATGCATCCTTGGGCTTGTATAAAAAAAAAAAAAAAAAAAAACATAGAAAGATCATTAAGCACAATTTCCTGTGATCTTGGAGGGTCAAAAATGTTTTTCATCAACTCTGTCTGCAGACATGACAGAATGAGATAAAATCCATTTAACAAACAGGAGTTACTGGAGGGGGCTCAGATCCAGATCTTAACTTAGGTGTCTAAGCTACTGATGTAGTCAATGGATACCTATTCAACAGAACTTCAAAGCAATTCAGCTGCCTACGCACTTTGTGCCTTCCTAGTCTCTTTTTCCAGGATTGTTCACTAGAACGGGAAAGACTCTAATTCAGCTGCAGATGGCTTGTGCCATGGCAGATACTCTAGGATACTCAAAATTTGGGTAAGGCGCAGCAGATACAACATAGAACTCAGTAGACCCATATCCTTCAGAAATGGCAGCAGGAGGCTAACCAGGCACTAAGGCATCTCCAAACAGAGGACATTAGACTGCTAACATATATGCAGATATCTACGTATAAACACTGAATCTGAAGTTTAATACCATTCTTAATACCATTCTTTCTGTGCATGGCCTTAGGTAAGTGATTTTCTTTGCAACAACTACTAAAAACAGTAGAATATAGGAAGGCATTTTAGAAAAGTTTTACCTTGAAGAAAGCAGTATCTGGGAACTGATGAAATAGTTGTTCTGTCCCAAAAGAATTTTTGGAATGATGTGACATTAAATGCCTTCACCTAATTTCTTAAACAAGTCTATCCTTCTTACTTTTCTGTACTCATCTTTCTCTTCCACTCAAAAATAAAGCAATAGCAAATAGATTCAGAAACCAGTGGATATATACATATTATCCCTGCAAACATGAATAAGAGGAAAGAAAAAAAAAAGATAAAGCAGTGTAATATATGTCAGACAGTCGATATGCCAAAAAGATATAACGAAAAAAGAGAATGTCAAAATGAAGGAGCTCGGAAAATAAGGAAAATAGAGATGATCAGAACAGAAAGGAGAGAAGAGTGTGCCTAAATACCGCTTTGCACATTCTGGGTTTAACAATTACAAAAGTAAATAGTGGTGTCCTGGTCTGAGACATGTTTAATAACATAAGCCTTCAATTATTAGTGAAAAATATTGACGGTATTATGCTGTGTACGTCTACTAGTGTAATTACATAGAGCCTATCTGTCTCTGTAAATTATATATTATGATATGTTTTGTATTAAAAAGTAACACATCCATCAATGATGCTTTGGTAAACATGACTGTATACATTACACAGAAATAGATAAAATTCTCTAGACCCACCTTTCCTGCAACTTCCAGCTCTTTTTTATCTTTTTTAGCATGCCCAGCCAACATCTTCATTTCAATCATTCCTGCCACTGCAATGATTGGCACAACTGCTAAAAGTAGCAGAGTCAGCTGCCAGCCATAAACTAATGATATAATAATTCCAGTTCCCAGGTTAGCTACATTTTGAGTAATTAATGCCAGCCTGACACCAGTTGCCTGGAGGAAGAAAAAAGACATTTCTTGCTGAAGTAACTGTATCTTAAACAAGGAAAACATTTTTACCTACAATACTCCTGATTCTCAAAACACTATTTAGTCTTAACTCAGTTTTTGCTATTTTTCAGAATGGGAATTTGTTAGATGATTTTGTAAAAAATTATCTAGATCACATTTAATTCTTCTCTCCCTATATTCTGATTACTTAAATTTGCACCGCAGTTTCTAAATTCTGGTTTTGGAGCTGAAGTGTCTTCAACCATATCACGTATTTACATTGACAGCTAACATTAAAATCTGTCACATTTTGTGGACAATACAGCTAGATTTATAAGTCATCACACAGAGTTTAATGAAGAAGAACAGTAAAAGTTTAACTTCTACTGTGGAAATAAAGCCACCGATACTACAAAACTCCTCAATTCAGAAAAGAAAAAAGCACAGAATGTCACAGTAAAAATTTACTTAAGCATACACTCAGTGCTCTTTAGCCTAATATTACAGACACCTGAAAGTCCACAAATTAGTTCTCGAGAATCTCCAAAATGTAACACGGAAAAGGAAGTCTATTGCTACTATGTCTGATCTTTTTCATATAGGGAATCCGTATGATCAAAAAAATAGTGGGAGAATTTGTATAATAATGAAGATCACAATACAGCACAAGAGTAAACTTAAAAAAATGTTGACTTGGAAATTATTTTGTAAACGTCTTACCATTATTGTTATAAAACATAACAAACCATTCTGTACTAGCTATAGTTTTACAGAAAATTTTAGCCGTCAAAGTCAAGACTGTTACCCAATCAGTCAAACCTGAGCTGCAACTTTAGTACATACTAAATCAACTATGAAAAAATTAAAACGAAAATTTTACTTACTCCTTTTACTTGTGAGGCATCATTAGCAAGTCTTGTAGTTAATGCTCCAGTGTTATTTTTAGGATTATCAAACCAGCTCATGTCCTACAATAAAAAACATTTTTCTTAGTGTCAGTTTTGGGATATTTCATATAAACCACAAAGTAAAACTGAGGTCTACTTAATATGACTGAGTTCAGTGTTAAAATACTGTGCATGTGGCAGTGCATCAGTTAGTCGAATTCATTTATTGCACAATGAATATTTTTTAGAAAATAGCGTGTGCTTGTGGATAACCTGTTAATGCTTAGAAAGAGGGAAAGCAGTCTTGGAAATTCC